>NW_008677639.1:0-3428 GCF_000695815.1 Acanthisitta chloris | reverse complement strand
TCACAGGAAAAACCTTCTTCCTAATATTTAACATAAATTTCCCCTCCTTCAATTCATGCCCATTACCCCCTGCCCTGTCACTACAGCTCCTAACAAAGAGTCCCTCTCCAGCTTCCATGGAGCCCCTTCAAAGACTGGGATGCTGCTATGAGGTCTCCATTCAACCTTCTCTTCTCCAGGCTGGACAGCCCCAACTCCCTCAGCCTGTCTTCATAGGGGAGATGCTCCAGTCCTCTTCCCAACTTCGTGGCCTCCACCGGACTTGCTCCAACAGTTCCATGTCCTGCTTTTGTTGAGGACACCAGAACTGTGTGCAGTATTCCAGGTGGGTGTGACATGGACAGTAGGATTGAGTGCACCCTCAGCAAGTTCACTGATGGCACCAAGCTGTGTGGGGCAGTCCCAGCTGGAGGGAAGGGATGTGCCATCCAGAGGGACCTTGACAGGCTTGAGAGGTGGAACAATGCAAACCTCATGGAGTTCAACAAGATGAAGTGGGAGGTCCTACATCTGGGCCATGAAAATCCCATGCACACCTACAGTTTCGGTGGGAAAGTCATTGAGAGCAGCGCTGAGGAGAAAGACTTGGGCATTATGGTGGATGAGAAGCTCACTGTGAGCTGCAGTCTGTACTAGCAGCCCAGAAGGCCAATTGAATCCTAGGCTGCATTAAAAGGAGAATAGGCAGCAGGTCTAAGGAGGTGATTCTATAGTACGGCCACTGCAGGTCACAGAAGGTCCTCAATGACCAATTGACCGTGCAGGTGTAAAGGGGCTGAAGACATGATAATGATTCTTGGGAAATAATTAACATATATGTATGAGTTCCTGGAAATAGGATGAATATGTATGATTTGTTGAAATATAAGCTGTCCTGTCTGGAGCTGGGGTATGCATGTTAGGAAGAGCAATCCCCACGCACCGAATGCTGTCAATAAACCCATACTTGCTGAACAGCATCATGCTGTTGGGTTGATTTCTTGGAATCAAAACACTTCTTGAGCTCTGTCAGGCTTGATGCTGTGACCACTGCCCTGGGGAGCCTCTTCCAGTGCCCGAACACCCCCTGAATGAAGAACCTTTTCATAATATCCAATCTACACATCCCCTGACACAGTTTCATGCCATTCCCTTGGCTCCTGTCAGTGGTCAGTTCCTGGTAACGGTCATGGTTTAACCCTAGCCAGCAGCCAAGAACCACACAGCTGCTCACACTCCCTCCCCTCCACTTTCTCCTGCCCTGGTGGAGTGGGGAGGAGAAGCACAAGTAAAAAAAATATATAGGTTGAGATAAGAACAGTTTAATAATTGAGAACAAAATGGGATAAAATACCAATGGAAACCAACAAAATAAAAGAAGTAATGCACAATACAATTGCTCACCACCTGCAGACTGATGCCAGCCCCTGTTCCCTCACCCAGATTGGCCCCCCAGCTAGTTTCCCCCCCAGTTTGTGTACTGGGCATGATGTTCTGTGGTGTGGAATATCCCTTTGGCTAGTTCAGGTCACCTGTCCCGGCTATGCTCCTTCACAGTTTCTTTTGTGTGCCTCCTCACTGGCAGAGCATGAGGTACAAGAAAGAAAACATCCTTGATTTAAAATAAACACAACCTAACAGAAACCAAAACATCAGTGTTTTGTCAACATTATTATCCTGAATCCAAACACGGCACTGTACCAGCTACTGAGAAGGAATTAACTCCGGCCCAGCCCAAACCAGCACAGTAATGTAACAAACACAAGGACCCAAAAGTGTGGTTGATCCAGGCCTTCCTGCATAGTGTGTTGGCCCACAAGTTGCCTAGTCAGGAAGAGAGGTCACAAACAAAACATGCTCACACAAATCTTCCAGCTCATCTGGTTGTGGAATAAAACAAGGCAAGAGATTTGGTCTTAAATTAATTACTCCTCTTCCTTCACCCAGCACCTTTCCACCAGGACTCATCCCACATGGGTCTGGAACATGGGGTGAACAGAAACAGGGACAACTGACCCAGAGAGTCAGTGACTCTGAGCTGCTTGTCCCCAGGGGAGCTTCCTGCTCTGCTCAGAGAGGCAAAGGAGCCTTCTCCTCCAGCACTACAGGCTCAGTTCAGCATGCTCAGATGCTCATCGCAGCAGCTTTAAATATGCATTTGATGTGCTGTAACTTTCATGACTCTAAAGGTGCACAAGTAAACAAATGAGATGACATCCCAGCTAGGGATATCAAACAAGCAGTGAAAACAGTTGTAGGCAAAGGTCAAAAAAAAATGTGCAATTAAAGTTGTATTTAATTCTTTGTTGTAGTGACAGGGTGTCAGCAGATAATAGCCTGACAAGATTCGGGCCTTGGGGGTAGTCATGCACTACAAATATGTACAAACAAATTTTCACTGGGCCAGTCATTTTTGCACAGGTATTTTTCCTAAATGAAATTCTAACATCCTTCCCAGAATGTTACACTATTATAGAATGTCCTTTGCTTACTGCTAGAGTGTTTCAGACCCTTGCTCCCACAAAACACTATGTCCCTGGAGTGGGGAAGAGGACATCTTTTTCTCTAGCCCATTTCAAGATCTTCCTAGAATGTTCACTCAATTTGCTTCTGCAGAGAAATCACTTCTTTCCTCTTGTTCCAGAGCAGAACAAATGGAAGTCTATTCCGGAATAAAACAGAAATACTCACTTCTCTGAACTGGGTTATTATGCCTCTGTTACGTTGCATACCAAACATTTAGAGGCACTCCACTCTTCTCTTTACACTATTGTCATCTGAGACCTGCCTTTGTTTCTCCTTCATTGTCATGTGGCTTCTCAAGTGTAAACCACTCAGTGTACCCATGACGACCACAAAATTAATTAAGCCCTTTTGTCACTGATGTCTGTACTGGGAATTCTAGAGTAATACGTAGCTGTAGTGGGTTGACTCTGGCTGGATTTTATTACTAACAAGACCAGGACCTTAAAAACATGGTCCCCCACCCCTCCCTCCTTCCCAGCTCTACCTCCTGCCCTGTAGTGGCACAGGGAGAAAAGGAATGGGGGCTGCAGTCAATTCATCACATGTTGTTTCTGCTGCTGCTCAGGGAGAGGAGTCCTTCCCCTGCTCCAGCATGGGGTCCCTCCAAAAGGAGACAGTTCTTCACGAACTTCTCCAATGTGAATTTCCACAGGCTACACTTCTCCACAGACTGCTGCAGCATGGGTCACTCTCCACAGGGTGCAGTCCAGTCCCTCAGGAACAGCTCCAGCATGGGTTCCCCACAGGATCACAGGTTCTAACAGGAAACCTGCTTCGGCATGGGGTTCCTCTCTCCATGGGTCTGCAGGTCCCTGGCAGAAGCTGCTCCATCACAGGCTTCCCACGGGATCACAGCCTCCTTTGGACATCTGTGGGAGAATTTCTCATTGCTAACAGACATGTGAGCAATCCAGCCTTGCAAA
>NW_008677638.1:202951-244683 GCF_000695815.1 Acanthisitta chloris | reverse complement strand
CACCTGTCTCTCAAACCGAGACAAGTGGATATATCTTTAAGGACAATTTCCAAAGAGTGCAAGTGCTCTCAATACAGATGTGCAAGAAATCAGGAAAGGAAGACAAGAGACTGGAATGGTTAGTGGAGATCTGCTAGTCTCCTAAAGGGCAAGAAGGAAATGCACAGGTAACTCTGAGAAGAGTACAGGGACACTGCTTGGATGTACAGGGATGGGGCCAGAAAGGGCAAGGTGCAGCTGGGGCTGAACTTGGCAAGTGATGCAAAGAAATATAAGTGTTCTACAGGTAGATCAACCATAAAAGGAAGGTCAATGAAAGTGTACCCCATGAATGAACCTGACTAGCAAACTGGTAACAACAGACGAGGAGAAGGCTGAGCTGCTTTTTTCCTCAGTCTTCACTGACTACCTCTCTTCCCACACTTCTCAATTGGTTAGACACCAAGACAGTGACTGGGGATGCAATGTCCCATACAGAAGATTCATTCAGTTTCATGGCTACCTGAGCAACCTGAACATATAGAAGTGTATGAGACTTGATGAGTTGCATCCCAGAGTCCTTAGGGAATTGGATAATGTAGTTGCTAAGCCACTCTCCCTAATATTGATAAGTCATGGCAGTCAGGTGAAGTCCCAGGTGACTGGAAAAAGAAACATTGTATCCATTTTTAAAAAGGCTTGAAAGAAGGATCCTGGAAAATACTGTCCTGCTCCCTTCACCTCTGTGCCTGGGAAGATCATGGAAGAAATCCTCCTAGAACCTCCTAAGTAGACCAGATGACCTTTAAAGTAGAAATCCTCCTAGAACCTCCTAAGTAGGCCAGATGACCTTTAAAGGTCTCTTCCAACCCAAACTATTCTGTGATACTAGCAGTTGTGTTGATTCAGAGATGTCCCATTTCTGGAAAGATCTATGCTTGAGGGTTTTTTTTCTTCTATAAATTTAATTAATTTGGAGAGATCATCATTAATTTGAAGTAGAAAACACTAAAGATACTGCATTAATCAGAGCAGGAGTTTCATTAGCTGCTGACTTACTTCTATCTTACCTAAATACAGTCCTGTTTCTCTGTGACATCCACAAAATTTGTCTCAGATCTTGACGTCACACACCTTTGCACATTTTTATAAATTCACTTTAATAAAAAAGTCCCTCTTCCCCAAAAGTACTCCAGTTATGATTAAATGCAAACATGAAATTACATTTGCAGGGTGAGATATCAAGATAAGTTATTGCCTGTTATTTACTAAGAAAAATTAAGTTTTGTCCTCAAAAATAGGCAACCTAATAATACCAGTCAGACAATCACACTTTTTTTATCATGCTGTGTACATTAATTTGGGTGTAAAGCATTCCTAAACTAGTACAATCCAAGCCAACACTAAAATATATTACAAATAGATCTACAGTTTTGTGATTGCACAGAAGTAGGGTGAAGTTGAAAATGAAACAAAACAAAACAGACTTTTGAATTTATTCTTAATTGATAAGATATCAGGACTTTTTATTGATAAGACTTTGGGCCAGATCTGAAAAAAACCCAAACAAACCTACATTGCATTAACCTCGTATTCTCCCTGTAGCTCATAATTGGCAAATCCTTTGTGATGTCTGCATTCTCCCTTCAAATGATATGTGTCAATGTAGATATTTCAGTTCACATCTTCTCTGCTGGTGCAAATTGGCATTGAATCACCCAAACAATGTTGTTTATGTGAACTGAAGAACTGACATTAACTTTTAGTTCCTGAACTAAGCCCAAATTTGACAACATATTTGTTGTGCAGATGAACGTGAAAGATTAAAAGGGAACATTCTGTTGCTTCCAGTGTTACACTGTATTGCTACAGTGCACCACTGAAAATAGAATTTTCTTTCATTTAAAATTCAACTTCAATAAATAGATTGTAAAGAAAAATCATAAATAGCCCAAACTTCTGAGATATTCTCGTGCATACTTTTTTTTCTTAAATAGCATGAAGGTTTGTTGGATAACTAAAGACATACCCATTTTTAAATGTGTATTTGACAATGTAATAGTGTGGGTTTGGTGTTTTTTTCTTAAGTTGCAGCAGCCCTGTCTTTTAGATGAAACATATGAGACTGTAGGGTAATTTTGTAGTTTTAATTGCACTAATATCTTGGTGATGGGCACTCATCAATGTACAATTCCTCCTTGGTTTTTCTTTCCTTTTGGAATTTGAAGAAAAGCAATAAGCAGTACAAGGATTTATTTAATTGTGGAACTCTGATTAAATTATTCACCATTGTTTTGTCCTTCATGTTTAAATGAATTTTTGGGTTTATGTCAAGAAATGAGGTCCGCACTAACTTATGGGAAAATATTTTAGCCCATCAAATATTAGAGACATCCAGTAATCAAAAGAAAGCAAATAAACAAGTGAACAAACTTCTTTCTAAGCAGATTTATACTCAGAAAAAAAGAAGCAATCCTTTGTATGAGAAATAGCAGGAATTTGCAAGAATTCACACCTGTGCAAATAAGAAAAGAACATGGGTTATTACAGGTCTTATTATTACTAGTTTTTATTAGGAAAGCACCTATAGGCCAATAAAGAATGGAACTAAATTATGCTAGGCAATAGAAGATCATTTCCTTTCATACAGTATTGATCCCAAATTAATGTGAAGTGCAGAGAATGTGGGAAATCCTGAATAGCACCAAGATAAAATGGTGAGAGAAAGAGCGAAACAATCTCCCAATTTTATAATTTTAAAGATTTACTAAATGAAAACTAAAATTTATGGAAAGAGGAGGGAAGGTGAAGAGCAGGGTTGTAGGTATGAAATAGATAAAAAGGAAGTCCAGTGAATTAACAAGCATGTTATAGATGGAAAGGAAGAAAGACCTTATAGTAAGCAACTCCAAGCCCTGATTAGAGCATGCCTTCCGTAACTGCAGGAACAGGAGCTCTCTGACTGTCCAGCCAGCATTAGAGTTTGTTAGGGTTAATAATAAGAGCCTTATGCAGCACCGCCTTACACAGGCCTGAGACCAATCTGTACCAACATCCACAATAACAAAATGTAGTCATGAAAACTGTCACCAGTGCAATATGATATTTGTGCCTTTAGAACAAACCATGCTGTAGTAGTGAATAACTGCCATTTATTCCTTCTGTAGTTTACTATGTTGGGTAGGCACTTTCAGGTTTTGTTTCTTTCTCTCTTAGGCTTTTTATGCATCAATGATTTTTCTTATAGAACTATACTATCTAAAGTGATTTCTGTATATATTGTAGCAATGAGTGAAAGCACTTGTTTATGACACTATGGATTTTCCCCCTTTTGGAAAAACACCTTGTTTCTTGCACTTCTGAATTTTTGAATAAAAAAAAGTCTCCTAATGTTTTGGATTCAAGACTTATTCAGCTCCAGGACATGAGCATGCAGTATTTTTTCATGTCCATTCTCCTTTCTCCGTCTTGTAAATACTAGCATTAAAATATGTCTTCATTTGTGTTTCTTCTGTTAGAAAACACTAGAAGTGAAATCACATTGAGGATTCATTTAAAGTAATCCTCTAAGCACATGAGGTTTTAAGATCATAAATTCCTGGATAATTCAGGAAACCTTTAAGTTTTGTGTAATATAGACAGTATTCAAGATTCATTTTTTTCCTCCTTTTAGAACAGAACTGTTTGAATTGCTGTATTATATTGCAAGATTTAAACCTGCATATTACGTAGCACATACATACAATGTTTTTTCTAATAAATACAGAGTAGAATTAGAGTCTTTGAAGTAAATCTAATAAATCACCTGAATGACATCACAACTGATATGCCTTAGAGTCATTATGTGTAATTGACTAATGATGTATTTACTCTTGTGCTATTGGATCACCCTCAGAAATAACTCCAGTAAGCTTTGAATCTGGAGAAGGATTTCTCTGTAGAGGTAAATAATAACAATAACAATAAGAATAAGAATAGCAATAAGAATAACAATAATCATACCAATAACAATAATAACAATAACAATAATAATAATAATAATGACCACAATAATGATAATGACAATAATAATGATAATAATGATAATAATAGTTGATATTGTTATTATTTTGTAAAAACCACGAACTCATTAATTTTATTTAGATTCATTTGTAAAGCAATCAGTCTGTTGAGACCTCACTGCATGTTCAAGGAGTGATGAATGTGATGTCCTCTGATGGCTTAAATTTCCCCCTTGAGCCAAGAAAGGTGATGAGAAAAGGAAATGAAGCCCCAAAATCCAGAGTTCATGAAACACAGTATTAAAAACATATGTGCCGTATACAAAGAGGATCGCAGTCAGTGCCCTCTGGTTGTGAATGGCTATAAATGACTAAAATTCTTGCTCAAAAGGAAAAGTATGAACTTAACATACTGAAAGCATAGAAGACTTTTCTGTAAATTGGGAAGATAGTAGATGCTGGGATTCTATTGCCTGATATATAGTGATTCTCAGAAAAAGAGCATAGAAGCCACATAAAATTATAAAATTTAGTGCCATCTTGTAACAAGGTAAACACACATTACATACTCCAAACGACTTTTTTTACCCTCTCTCCAAAAGGCTTATCACCTGTGGACTTGCAGGTGCAGCTTTTGAGCACATTTTTCTCATTGTTTATTGAAATTTCCCAAATTTTCAAAAGGAATTGGTCTAATGGGGAACTCTACAGTCTGTAAACATGTTTACTGTGAAATGAACAAAGTGATTATAAAAAATTTGCTTTTAAAGGGAAAGGGAAAAAGAAAAGAAAATACATGTCTACCATTTGAAGACATTTCATATATGTAGCTGCTTCATTATTAATCTGCATTTGGTTTCAGACTAATAATAAGCTAGAGGAAAATATATTTAGATTACATATTTAGAAATAAAATAAATATTTAGAACCATGACATTAAGTTTTGAAATTACTGGTTTCTGTTAATTAGTTTCCTTCGGTTGCTAGATTTAAAGATTTTTTTTGGAAATGTGTGATTTTAATTAAGACACAAGACCTTTTTCTAGATTTTATTTGCAGGTAAGCAGTAAAATTCATCGTAAGTGGGCCACACATTCCAAATTGATTTGAGGATATCTTTGCCTTTGAAAGCTATTTGCTTTCTTTGTACTAAAGGCCACCAAGTTCATCTTGGAATTAAATGATCAATTTAATAAAACAAGCTGCTGGAATTTTATAGCCATAAAATTGCTATTAAGTAAAATAATGGTGTTTATTCTAAAAGGCCAGCTGTTTTCTGTTCAGTTCCACACTGACAAATGTGAACCTTTTCCATTTTTTTCTCTCTCTCTCTCCAGTTTGAACAGTGTGATGTAAAAGCCTGAGTTATTGGAACATTATTTGACTTCAGTGGTGCTGGTAGAGCTTTTGTTTCTGGGTTTTCAGGTGAGAGTTGGAATGTAATGATCAGCTGGAGGAATAGAAACCTGAAATGTAAAATTGCATTTTCTATTTACTTGAAAAAAAAAGGCAAGTAAACAAGGTATTTCCAACCTAGGTTGCAAAGATGAATCAAAGCCTTTACCATATCAAAGAAAAAAATTCCTATGTGACCTGGAAAATAAGACTGACGAGAACAGAACTGGATCACGTTTTTTTAAAGGAGCTGTTCCTTGTACTTTAACAAGGGAAACAATGTGTTAATTATACAATATATGGAAGTGGCAAGATGTTCAATGGAACAAGAAAAGATATTTACCGTGATTTTCTCTGTCTCATCTTTGATACTAAGTGCATAAAAAAATACTTGGTATGAGTGGTCTGGGAATTTTCAGTGTTTAGAGAATTAAGTTGGCAAAAAAATCAGCATATAAAGCAGTATGTAGTCCTTAACTTCTAAAAACCTACCTGAGTAATGGTGCTCGATGACTGCAGGGCTGGAAAAACAAGAAGTATTCATAATAATGTTGAACCAGGTGGTCTCTCAAGAAAGTTAAATTAATAGATTTTGGTCCACAAATTTGGTTTTGCCCTTGTTGATGTATGGAATTACTCTGTTGCTGAAGTGACTCCCACAGTGCTAGCCTTTTGAAACTCTTTTTTTTTCAGCATGGTGAAAATTTGATACTCTATGGTGATGACTAGGACTTTCAAAGACTGAGAGGAGGTGGCTGCTTATTTAAAGCCAGTGATTCTTGGATACATGCCTTTCTTAGGTTCCTATTAGACTGCCCATGTTTTGCCGTGAAATGTTATGTCAAGACTCCTTATGTCACTTGATCCAGGAAGGACAGGTTTATGCTAGACTAATATATCAACTGGACCGGGATGTAGGCAGTTAATGGAATTGCACTTTGCTTGTTGTAGTCAGCTAACATGCAGTTTGATCAGATGTCATTGAAATAAGATCAAAGAGATGTTGATTTGGGGTAACTTTGCCTTAAGACACTAACTCTTTTCTGTTTACTGGTATTTTGAATAATTCATCTATGCTTTTGAGTAATAATACATATTATAATATATGGATGGATTCACATCTCTTTTGATGTTGATTCTAGAAATTAAAAATGCAATGAAAAAGCAGCCAATACATTACCCTTTGGTTGGGATGAAAAACACCAGACACCATTAAGTTCTTTTAGCATGAAATTAATGAAAAACCCTATGCTTGGACAAATTTTAAGTACATTCCACTAGTTTGTTTGGGTTTGTTTTTTTCTCTATTGGTAGAATTTTCTGACTGGCAGAAAATCCTTGTCTATTGAAAGAACAGATATTGACAGTGTATAAAACAATTTTCTACATAAATTTGGACAGATATTTGAAACTTTATCAGTACATTATAAGTGGCAAAAAATATTCCAGGCTAGCTACTGACACAATACCTCATATATCTTTAGACTTTTGTTCACCTTGGTGATGCAGTATTGTGGAGGTTAATTTCTATTCATATATATTACAACTTACCTCTGCAAATGGAGATAAATAATTGAAGTCTATGTAATGTAAAATCACTGTTCATATAGATGGTCTACCTTTCATATCTAGAAACTAAGGAAATCCTCACTGGAAGCAACCTTCAAGAAATGTGAGATGACAGAGATTTACGTATTTGAAACTCCTCTTCTGTTCTTTTCTCTCTAATCTCCCTTGCACACACTAGAGCAGTATTAATAAAATTTATTTGAAATGTCTAACTAACCCTGACTTTTTCCTATTTCCAATGTATTTCCCTGTACTACCAAACAACAAACAAAACATTAGAAGCCTGATTCGCTCATTTGTAGGTGATCTATGATGCAATTTATAAGTCTTTACAAATTCTGTTCTCAATAAGCACTGTAAAGAACTCAATTTTTTGATTAAGCTTCACAGATAATATATTCAAGTTTGATTTATTTTATGAGTTTTACAGAAGCAAAACATATCTAGGAAATACAGGGAAAACAGGACCTTCACAAAAGTAACCAAATAATCACATTTTTATAGAACTCTAATTTCTTGCTTTAATGAAGAAGTAAAATTACAACAGAATTGATTACATTGCTCTTTTCAGTTCAGTTCACTAAATTTTCTACTGTAATGTAGTTCTGTAACCACGAGGACAAAAATTCCATTGCAATATCTATTATTTATACAGAATTAGTGGCAGACCTCTTTAGCTTGTGTTGTCTTTCCTTCCATGTCCAGACAGAATCCAGGTGTTCCTTGGATGCTTCTGTCTGCTAAGCACATAACTGTTTCATAGCAGAACATTGCAATAAAATGATGACTCAAAGTGCACTTCTGCTGCTTCTGCTGAGATTGCAGTTTTTATACACTAACTTTCATTGCAGTTTTATACACTTGCTTTCACTTTATGGGGAAAAGAAACTCCTTCCTTATCCAAATAAGGTCTGTGGTTCTCTAGTTCTGATTTTAAGGAGAAGCTGTACCATTGTGTTTGGATTTGTTTAGTTTTAAATTGAGAAATAAATTACTGGTATTGCCATTCAGAAAATTAAATTACAGAAAGGTCCTCTTGCATCTGGTATTTTGTGGGGAGTAATGGATTGGATCGCTGGTATTTCAGTCTTTGGTATGACAGATAACTGATATCACTGAAGTGTGAATAAAAGCTCAGAAAGATGCCAGGATATAATACTATAATTTAATTTAACTTGTCTGCTAAAGAAAAGTACTCTGCCTTCTGACAGAGTGAAGGGAACTTAGACACTTCTCAGCAAGTCAGTATGTTCTTAATGGGTACAGAAAACTCTCTAACGAGTGACTCTTAAACAGTGAATTATTCCAACTCTCTGTATCTAAATCAGATCCATCCCTGATTTGTTCCTAGATTTGTGTAGGGTGCTAAAAGCAGTAGCAATAGAAGGAACCGAAGAAACTCAAGACTCTTGGAAGAGAGGGAAATAAAGAGGGAAAGGGAAGAGAAAGTAAACTCAAAGTCACACCCAGAATGACTGAGAGATAATAAACATTGGATCCTTAAAGTGCATTTTTTTCATTCCTGTTCATATTTATGCTGAATTCAGTGACATCAGATGCTAGATGGATGCACCTCTCTACTTGACTACAAGTTGTAATGAGTGCACAGACTGAGATTCTTCTTATCCTCTTATTCAAACATTGTCTTCAAGTTTCTCAAGTCCAAAGATGCTGTACTGTTCTCCTAAGCAATAAAAGAAGCAGAAGACATTTGTAAGAGGACTGCTTGTAAATTCCCAAGGAATTGCTGGGTATCACAGTATTATCAAGGAATTAACTTAAGTTCACTTTGGCACCCAAACAGATGCTTTTTACTTTGAGAGTTGGCTTCATACTAGCCTTAGGGAATCACAAATATCAGGACTGTGCTACAGTATAGCTTTCTTGCCTTTCTAAACAGTGTCCTATGTCAATCTGTCTGGCACATCTGGTAACTTTCAAAATTGGAAGTAAAAAAACAATTCTGTGTAGAAAAAAAATGTGAGAAAGAAATTCAGAAGCACCATCCTTCTTTTTACAGACAGAGAAAATTGCCAGAGCGCAGTTGGTATTTTTCATTATTGAGAACATACAACAGCTTAGTTTCACCAAGGCTAATTGATTTTCACAGCTGGTGCATGAAAGGCTAAAGATGATATGAAATTTGAAAAGGACCCTTGTCTAGCCCCTGAAGCTTCTGGCACCTGTGGAGACAGCAGAAAATCTTTGGAACTGAAGATACTAATGTATCCAACAATAACTTCAGGTCACTGGGATTTTTAAGATACTCATCAATCTGTCCATACAGCAGGTAGTTAAAGAAACCATATCCTTTCTCTTAGGAGAATCTCACATATCTCTCACATATTTATTTTCATTCTGCTGCCTAAGAGGTGAATAAGTTTATGTCACATTGACATAATTATCTACAGAATACAACATCTTACTGAATAACCATGTTTTATTATTCATTACAGGCAAAACAGATCATATAGCTGAGACAAGTCTGCTATCATCAAGAGGAGGGATTGTCTGAAAAAAGAAAAGACCTTTCCACTGTGGAAGAGATTAATCAGGTGCCGCTGTAAAAGTCATTCTTTCATAGCACTTAATCTTGTTCAGTATATCAGATTTCTTCATTTGTGGGCAATCTTCCTTATTGTTAATGAACAAATAAGTGGCATGCACCCGTTAAGACTTTTGGGGTTTAAGCATGCACCTCAAGCTCTTACTGAATATTGAAGAGATTTTTTGTTTGGCTTTAGATACTTAAAAGCAACTCTCTTAATCCATGTGATATCAGCATTCTATTCGATGTGCATATAATGGGAATAAAGATCTTTCACTTGTTGATTAATAAAACTCAGATTTCAATCAGACAAAATGTCTCCAGCTTGTAGCTTTGCATGAAGAACGCAATTTTAAAAAAATCTCATCTGTTCCATTTGGCTGATAACACATACTGAATCTTACCCTTGCCCTCTTGATAATTCATTAGTATGTTTCAACATGAAACATTTCCTACATTGAACCTTACCTTCCATAACTGTAATGAATGAAATAAATGGAAACTTAAAAAACTGCATTTTGATATTCAAAAAATCATTACCAAGAGATGTCAGTGTTTAGACAACAGTTAATAAAACATCCAGTAGCCAAAATGTACCAGTAATGTCATAGAAATGTACCATATATTTGCAATACAGCCTGTTTTTTCCAAATGTATGCATTACAGAAATTCAGATGCTCCTTTACCAACTGCTTTGTTTTCTTTCACATTGTAGGCAAATATGGCTAAACCTCACCTGTGAGGGTCATTCCATAGCTGGTTTCTTTTTCTCTTAGACAAAAATTCTGATAGTTTGATGATGGCCATGTCAGGAATGTTGAGCATAACATTAAAATTTAGCCTGGATTACACCTCCTAGGGCCCAGTGTAAATGCGTGAGATTAACTCTGTGCCATGTGGGGAGTATTCTGGTCCAGTACTAAAAGGTGTTCCAGGTGAAATTAAGGAGACTAATCATTACACCTAAATTACAGTTTACAAAAAAAATGGCTCGAGGGAATTTGAGGTGATCATTTCTGGCACCATTGTAATAAGGAATCCTGTATGCAGTTGGTGCTTTTCCAAGTTCACCTGACTTCCATCAGGTTTGATCCCTAGTAAAAATCAGTAACATACTGATACATCATATTAGGGATCAGAAAAATTTTATATCCTGTTGCTATGGGAGATGAGGGGAAAGTCTCAGAAACTCATTTAGATTAAAGGGAATAGGGTAGAGAGGGAGCAACCTTGTTATAGGGAAATAATTTTCATATTGGCAAATAACTGGAAGAGGTCCTTTTTTCTCTCAGTGACAGGGAGAAAGGCTGGGAAAACATTCATATGCAAACCAGCAGTAAAATAACATTTTTAACAAGGTTTCTAAGGTTGAATTGGGTGGGAAAGGTGAGTCTAAGATTGCAAACATTTTCAGACTATAAGGCTTGAAATAATAAATGACTTACTTCCTCTTCTCAACAAAACCATGCTTTTCTCTCACGCTCCATTTCCTTACAGCTTATAAACCCTAATGAAATACCAGTGTCTTTACATTTCTGTGTTGTACAGATGTCCTTTCTCACTTTCTCTCCTCTTCAGGCTAATTTGTCTCTCTGATTATAGGATTATAAGGAAGTTACACTCACACTTTCATCCCTTTCATTTCTCTTTTTCTCTCTATGATGAGAACACTTTCTTTTAATTGACACCTAAGAAAAGATGTTACAGAGATAATATAAAAGAGGGTTAGAGGGGTTTAGACTTTGTCTCAATTAAAATGTCAGACAGACAAGTTAATCGCAAGCACACAAAATGAAAGACTATCGACCCTTTGAGGCCTAATAAACAGTTTTACAGTTTTGATTCCTTCCTTCCTCTCTTCATCTCCTAAAGAGACTGTAGTTAGAGGCACTTCCTTGAAAGCAGCTGATGGCTGTCTAATGAGACAATTTCTCCTATTAGGGTAATCCATGTACACCAAGTAAATCTAGAAGGATAATAAAGCCTGCTGAAAGAAAAATCCATTTAACATAATTTTAAAATATGGAGAGGGAAAAGGTGACCTGTAAGAGACACTTTCTATCATCAGAGTCAATACTACCAATGCTGGCGGTCTGGCAGCTGCAGCTAATGGGGCAGCTGAGTTTGGTGATACATAATCTCAAATGAATGCACACATCTACACAGAAATGTGAATGTTGTTAGTCCCTTCAAAGGTGTTTGTTTAGGAGACAGGATCAGTATAACTGAGACAGGCCCCTGACACTATAAATCTGATACAGACTGCTATGGGAATGACCTTAGCATAAGTAATGCATATTCTGTATCTGAAGGTGAAAAGTCTGAGTGCATCATAGAAGAGACACTCTTAGAGCTATATGGAAACAAACATAATGATCTAAATTTTTGTTTGATTACACACAGAGCATCTGAAGCCATTCTTGCTTAGGAAATTGATGTAAGATTTCTCAGACTTTTGGGAACTAAAAAAGATAGCAAGAACATTTGTGTAATCCTCGTAAAAATTGCAGACTTTCGAAATTACTTTTTGGTTTGCATTCTCTTTTTGGATTTTTTATGATGTATAAAGGAAAATGTTGCATGATACTATGACATATTTTTAATGCTTGCACTGCAATTTTTTTAAACTGGCTAAAAGACCTGTTTTCTAATCAGTGATGCCTGCATTAATCTACCATGCTATAAGGACAGAGACAAACACAAGCATTTTCTTTCTTAGCACTACAACTGCTCCAAATTTGGCTCAATTTAATTTGCTTAGACTTAGAGGCAAAGTTTATTCTACATTGAAAGAGCAATTCCAGAGCAATCAGAAACTGAGGACACTCTATTGTTTTCCCATATTACATCACGTTTATCTCACAGGTATCCCAAGGATGGCCTGTGTAAGTGTGCCTGGCAATTCATGAAGATGTTAGAAATTTCATGTGTGGAGTTCCACAGGCTCTAAGGAATAGCCTTTGGCTATGTTCCAACTGTATCAGAAGCTGTGCTCATAGATTTGCAGTGTGAAAGGAACTGTGAGCTAAATGGTTTTATCATAAAAAGCTTTCTAATGGGTAGTACTTGTGGGTCACTTTCTGACTCCAATGGTGCAACCGATTTAGAATCCAGTCACTGTGGAAGATGTTTCAGAGAGGTACCAGCACCACCACTTGGCAGAAATATCAAAGTAGAAAGTGAAGAAAAGCAGTCAGAAAGTTCCTATGACACATATTTTCTAAGTTGGTGGTTAGCTCCCTTGACTGTCTACGTCTCTCTGAGATCTCTGTGTATGAGAACATAGAATACTCTGATGCTGAATCTAAAAAAAAAAAAAAATTAGGAATAGGAAGGTTTACCTAGCCTCCAAAGTCCAGATTTCATGTTTTCTTCCTTCACCTGTGATCTGGGAATACTAAACATCCTCAGCTGCTTTTTTCATAATTCCAATTTAAAGATAGTTCACTAATTCAGGTGGAACCAGGAAGTCAAAGAAAACAACATCATGCATAGTTTCAAATGCATATTTCCCCTACACCCCATGCATTTAATAGTATCCAACATAAGTTCAAGACAGTAAAGTTTCTCACACATACAATTCATTAGGGAGAGAACAGGACCACCACTATTCTGGTGTGAATTCATGCAAAAAACGAAAACTTAGACTCTCTTAAGCACCATGTCTGAATTTGGATTGATTTAAGGGAATCTAATGTGATACAATTTATATACTGAAGCAGTAGGTAAGAAGACTGCAGCAAGAAAAGCAAACAGCATAGGAGCACAAAGAGAGCTCATCCCTGCTGTTGTAATTAAAAGAACAATATACTATAATCATAAATGTCTCTTTAAATAGTTATGTCAGGTCATTAAGAGAGCACCTGAGTTTGTTGCAACATGTCCTCACAAGGCAGATGGGACTCTGTCAGTTTGGCAGTAGCCCAATGAAATCTGCTGGTAGGCATTATTGTAGCCTCCATGTTATTACTGTTAGTTCACCTTCAGCTAGGAAGATAACATGAGACAGATGGTAATTAATTCTGGACAGGTCAAAAGGAATTACTGTGAAAAGAAGAGAGAAGTGGTCTGGACATCAGGGCTCCTAGTTTAAGTTTCTCCATACCACTGAATTGTGGGAGGGAAAAGACACTGAATACATATATACCTCTGTTTATTCATATATAAACTCAGTGGGATACAACCCACTTTAAGCCCTATGCTTTCACAGTAGCAGTAAGTGTAGATATTAGACCAGTTTTTTTAAAGATAGTGGTTTGAAATCTCTGAAATAGAAAGAAAAAATTCTGAATATATTTCATAGTACTTAATAGCACAGGGTTTTTTCAGGGGGTGTGGTGGTGAAACACCTTTGTTTGCTTTACCTCTAATTCAGACGTGAAGTTTATGTAAACTTCCTCCTAAAGCCAACTGTCCTCCACATCTCCTTATTACAACTTCTCTGTTTCACTATAACTGTCACTGGGACACTGAAAAAAGGACCAGATGTGTCAGCCGTGAAATGTGTTAGTATCTTTTGATTATAATACAAAGAAGGTGTTTTGATTGGGTTTTTTCCCCATCTTTTGTAGATGCCTATCTGACCTAGTTATTTCTCCATCATGTGGAACAAGACACTATTTAGTTTTAAATAACAAAGTAAAATTCCTTATACCTAACTTTGAGCTGTGATAGATTTTATACTTGAGGCAGAAAAGTACAGATGTGCAAATTCCAGACAGAGTATCTAAACAAATTTCAAACCTTTTTTTAGTAATGTGACAGCTGACATAGTGAAAATAATTATCCAAAGTCTCATCCTAATTCTCAATTCTCCATTAAATCCCATTTGTTGCAATCAGATACATTCTTGGATTTCAGCAGCAAAGTATGTAGGGATATATTTTAAAACTTTCCTTTTTTAGAATGGTTTTATTCTCACAAAGATGTGAGCTAGTGCTTTTACTGGCAAGAGAAATCATGGAAGGACAAAAAGACAAGACCTGAAAAGAACTGAAAAGCTCCTCTTAACCACCTCTGCTAAACAGAGGTCCAGTTTACACATGTAATTAAAAAAGGCAAAAAAATATATTTGTGCAGCTCTCTGATCTATAGACCATCATGTCAGCACTCTCTTAGCACCTCTGGAGTGTGGTATTGAATGGTTTCTTACAGCTTTGTCTTTTTAAGAGAACTCTTCAGTCTGCATTCCAAAACTTACATCCTGATACTCTAAAACACTTTAGCAAGCCACACAGACAACTTGCTGTGTGCCAATGAACCTTCTTCAGGTTTGAAACATCAAGTGTTTGTTAACAGATTTCTATCCTGTATTATGGTGGTTTTTTTGCATTGTTGGGTTCTTTGTTTTTCTGCTTTCCCTCCAAATAAACAGCCATCAAATTTATTAATTAAATGAGTCGTTCAAAAAATGCCTCAGACTGTATAAATACACTAGTGTATGTCAAACTGACTCTACCACACAGAAAATAAATTGAGAAGACAAATCCTGTGGAGAAAATAGAAAGAAAATAAACAAAAACTACAAAGCACTAGAGAGAAGGAGAAAAAAACACAACAAAACAAAACAAAAACCAGAACAGAATAAAGAAAAAAATGAGCAAACAAACAAAACAGCACAAACATAAAAATACATTAGAAAGAAAGCAAAATCATGGAACATTTTGGAGAAGAAAAAAATCTAATTGTCTTCATACACAATGTGTTACTGCAGACCTGAGAAGAAAAATTTCATTCCTTAGATTGAAAAATGCCTTTGAAACCTTTGTAAAGTATCTTTAAAAATAAATCAAATCCCTATTCAGATCAAAGTCTTACTTAGAATAAAAATTTACCTAAATGTCTAAAGAAAAGAATTATCATGGAAATAGTTTCAGTGCATTGGAAACTTTACTTGGAAGAATTTAGCTTATGAGCTTCAGTAAATGCATGAATCACCATACACAAAACACCAACCTTCTTCAAAGCTCTGGTAAAATGAGTCAATGTCACCACGTTCTGTCATAAAATAAAGCCACTTGATAAGCAAAGTTTAAAAATGTAATGGTTCATTTTAAATAAAGCAATATAAAAAACCAGTCCTATAAAAGATGTAATCAAACTGTTATCCATAAAAGCCAGCTGATGCATTCTCTACTTAGACACATTTTGAATGGACTAATAAGCAAATATTTTTTGACAACTGTGATGCCTATCTATCTGAACTTCTAAAACACTCATGTCTAAAATCTGAGATGAATGTCTCAAGTAATTACATGTCAACATTTTTTGTTTGTTTTTTTTTTGTGCTTGTGGACTCAGTCATGAAACAAAGACTGAAAAAGATGTAAACAAAAGTGGAAAATTGTTCACAAATGTCAGAAAAAGACCTCTATGAAGAGGTTTTAATTCTTTTAAATCTGAAATTTAACAAACCAAATTTTTAAAATTTGATAATTGCTATAAGAGACTAACAAATTATAGATTATAAAGTTAGAAGATTACTCAAGAAGAAATTTAATCTGCTATATCCAAAAGACAAATATAACATACATAAACTATCCCTGATAATTCTAAATATCTGACCTAAAGAAATTTCACATCCTTAGAAATTTGTATCAGCAGCTTTCTATTCTTCCAATTTTAAAGGTCGATTTTTTTGTTTTTTCTTTTTTAGTTTTCTCATCTTCCTCCCTCTTAACACAGACCTTGCAAGATCTGTCAGCAAAATAATGCAAAAAATTTCCTACAGATTCAAGGTCTTTATGCATTTTCAATAAATTCTAATGAAAGATTATGCCACTGTGATTGCAGTTACATTTTTCCTGATGCCATATAGAAGCAGTTCCTAGAAACATCTGCAGGAAAAGGAGGAAAAACATTAGTTAATATCATTCAGAAATAAGCAGATCAGAAGAAAAAGTCATATGTTTTCAAAATGGATGTGGAAAAATCAATGATTTTTTCTTATTAAAAACCAAAATGTTGTTTTTCTTTTTTTTAATGTACAAATGTATTTTGCATAGACATATAAGTGTGTATACCTAAATTTTTATAGGGAGTGACATTTTTTCTCAGATCAAGATTCATTCTGTTCAATCAAAGTTCCTCACTTCTCTCTTCTGTCCTTACTGATCTTTCATAGTAAACAATTTTAGCAATGCAGGTTTGACAGCTTTAGTTACAAGTTCCACTATATTTGCATGTATTTTTATAATTTTAACCTGAATATGAATATTATATTTATAAGACTGATTAAAGATTGTTACAGCTGTCAGAGGCAGGAAGAATATTTTGCTCAAACATTGACAATCCTGAAAAGAACTCTCGTAGTGCAAAACTGTTATGAGGCCTGGGTGTCTTTGCTCTCTTACTACTTGGGATTACACACAAACTTGACATCGTGATTTAGTCATTAGCTGATGTGGCAAGATCTGCTGCTATTCCAAGTCTTTAGCTTCTATGATCTTTGTTGACACTCCTTAATCTTGACCTCAAACATTCCATTTTTCCACTCACTGCACTCTTTTGATCAGAAAATGGTAATCACAGCAAATTGCCCTCCAGATTTACAGTACTAACAACTATGCAAAAGATATGAACATGGCCTTCAAATAACTACAGTTTACAATTTGCACTATGACCCAAACTGTGAAAAGGGACATACATGGGTTTCCACTTAATTTAAGAAGTTTATCTTATCTAAACCTATCCAGCTGTGTTGTCTCTGGGGGAAAGAAAAGGGTGTATTCTCAGCATGAGTTATTCATGTTGTCAAATTTTATTGAAGACTAGGAAAAATGTAATTCTTACATGATTCATATGTTCAGTTAATAGTACAGAGAAGTTTTCAATTTTCCTTGACCCGCTCACATGTTTGTAGTGCAAACTATAAACTGCTTTGTCGTCACTGGAATTTTATTTTAATCTTACTAACTCAAGAGCACACATTTTTATAACTGATGGCAAGGCTTTTGATTGTATAAATTACAAGAAAATAAATGTTGTAAATAGTTCCAACAAGAAGGTGATTTTCAGACTGGCATCGTTGGCACACTAATAGCATATAAAGCCATAGTAAGGATTCTACAGATAGACCGTAGAGTTATATCACACAGCAAAATATACAACAATTTCAACTACAGTTATTCACTAAGGAAACTTTGAAACTTAGATTTGACACTCATCCATGAAATAACAAGGTGGTCTCATCTGGCATTGCAATTTCTAACAATAGTCTTATCATGAACATGTGCATATAATGGACAAGCTACAGGAGAATCATTTATTCCAATTTTATCGTTCTAATAGTTACTATGGGACTAGACTGATTAAATGTAAAGATAATACTACTTAGACAAATAAAAGCACAATTTGAAACTAGTAGGAAAAGTAGGAAAGCAAATTAGAGAAGGAAAAATCAGTTCAGTGTATACAAGAATTTAATTTCAAAGTTTAATTAATTAGGATATTTTTATTTGTTTTTTAAGTCACACAGTCTATATGACCAAATGCACAATTGTTAACAGAAGGCATTCAGACTATTTTTGCTGCAAACTCTCAGGGTTACCTAGACTACAAAACTGGAGATCTAAGCAAAACTGTGCATATAGGGCATAGAAATGAGTCCTTCTTCCCTTGGGAGACCAACTCCTGGCCTTATAGCAAGAAAGAAAAAAGCTTGACAAGTTCATCTGTGACAACTGCAAGACAATAGTGATCATATTTGGCAGTCTGAAGTGGAAGCATTTTAGTTATATCAATTGTTAGCAGTATTTCAAGCAAATGACAGCAGGCTGTTTTGCATAAAAAAGTCAATAGCAGGAAGAGTAGGAACATGCCTTTTTCTTTTCCCCCATCCTAGACTATTCCTAAAACTACTATATTCCTTTCCTATCACTTTACGAAGTGAGATAATTAAATAAGCCAAACAATCCCAAAAAAATCCAACCAACCAACGCAAAAAAATAATCTGTAGTCTATAGGTATCTTTTTCAGACAACAATCCAAACATTTCTCTATTCTTTTTTATGTTACCAAGAAGTATGGCATAATATTAGATGTTGACTCTTCAGTAGGTCTTTAAAGTGGCATCAGTCAATTTATACTTGCTCCTTCAAAGCTTGATCAAAGAGCATAATTATGCTAATTCTGAGAATTTTGAAGTTTCCACTTGCTAAAGTATGTTCAACAGCACAAAACTTGAGTCTAGACATATGCAGACATGGTAAAATCATCTGAATGTACACTATAGGCTTAGTTTTTCATTTATTTGCCGCATATACTAGAGCAATTATATTTAAGAAATTGTATATATATCTAAAACAAATCATATTTAGACTTACACATAAAAATGTCTGTTAAATTACTCAATGCTACAGTAGCACATGGAAACTTCAGACGAATTAAGTATTGTAGGATCTTATAAAGTCTTCATTCAGTGAAGATTTTTCTCACAATGAGAATAAATAGAATTATTCGTCATCTATGTGTAAGAACGCTTAGCTGGAGAGATATTAAAAGACCTGTCTGAGATCAAACAGTGTCCATGCGATATACACACGAGGATTCAGGCATGTAATTTAAGATTATCTGTCTTTTCACAAAGTGGACATAGAAAGCATATTTATAATGACTTACATCATTGTTTCTTCTTTAGCTTTCATATAAAAGGTCAGAAGTCATCTAGCAATTTCCCAGTATAAATTTTTTTTCTGTTGGAATTTAGGAATGACATTTATAATGCTATTTAATAAGTGGTAAAAGGTCACTCCTTCTCCATAATTTCATGACAATATAGTCACGAGGTTTGATCTTTTTTTAAACAATCTGAAGTTCATAAAATAGTTCTGGATAATGTTGGGGTTTTTTTGCATGTGATGCATGGAGACATATGAAATATATTTCATATAGACTGTTCTATATTAACTCATTATTACAACCATGGGAAACAGGACAGGCTGACCTTGGTTATACCATAGAGGATTGTATTCCTGATTCGATATGTGCTTTATTTTAGCTAATCCATATGTTCCCCACATTTATTTCAAGTAGTCAAAGCTATGCTTCTTCATTTTCACTTTGTACCATAATCTTCTATTCTTCTAGTGTAACATTAATAACATACAGATCTCAACAGGTGTGGATAGATCAATGTATCATCAAGGGTTTGCAGTGTAAGTACTGCCATTGCTTAGTACAAAGGTGTGCCTGAATTTCAAGAGTGAAATTTTTGGAAGAGAAATATGGCAGTATCAGTATATGGGAGTGTTCAAACTAAGAAACCATAGAGGAATGAAAATAGACAAGATTTTGTTGCTCTTGGAGTTCAGAACACTGCATGCAGCATACTGCTGCAGCCTAGCCTGAGTGAGCATGTCTATTTGCATGCTGACTGTCAATAGTATTTTTAGCAAATTTTCTTTTCAGATATTTCTTTGAAGAAGCTACTGTGGAGCATATAACACTACAATTTCTCTAATTTCTATGTGCTCTGTCTCCCTACTCTTTTCTTGAATCCATGTTCTTTTCTATCTTCTTAACTCCTCTTGAAATAGCTTCCACAAAGTATTTGTCAAGACCCATTCATTAAGATCCGTCAAGCATTACAAGTCCAACAAGGTTTATCTGAAACTTCTAGTACAGTGATAGGGGGACAGTGCAGGCCTTGGATTAGCAGATGAATTCAGTGGGAAAGCCCAAGTGACAAAACTGATGCAAGCAAGATATATCATATCCAACTAAAGCAACAGGAAAAAAATAAAATAAATACAGCTACCCATTTTTTCTGCTTTTATTTTCATTCTAAATTTTACTTTTGTTGAGCTGAACACCTGAAACTGATTTCAGTATGTCTGCTCTTAGAATTAACTCTTGCAAACTGCTTCTGGGGAGATATATGTACCTCTTAGATAAGAATGGATTTTATAGTTATACTTCAGACACCAAATAGAAGTTGTTGAGGCATTTGTGCATCATCAACTTGAAAACCACACCTGAAACAGAGAATGGGGTAATATTGGAGGCATGTTGGATACTGATCTTGAATATCTCTTTGCAATGTCATACTAGTTAGTCTGATATTTTACTGCCAAATTATTTATATTCTTAAACAAGGATTATTCAGAGCTCTAGCTTTATATTAAACCTATAAATACATTCAACTACAGGCACATTCAGTTAATAAGTTAAGGTATAAAAACATTCAAATGTACATGATGTTGCTTGAGCAGCAGGATGGAAGGATAAAAAGAGTCAAATCACCTCAGCAGTTCTTAGATATAATCATTCTGCCAAAGCTATACAGATTCTATGGGGGTTTCTTTCCCGAGGAGAGAAACCAACAGTTTTCATATAATAAAGGAAGCCATCATAGTTCAAGACACTGCATCATATTTCCCCAACAAAAGAGTCTACGCTTTGTGATCAGTTCTCCACTTTTTGAGCTGAAGTTCATTTACAATCTGAAAGCAAGACACAGCCACAGGATTAACCTCCCCCTCCCCCAAACAACAATCAGATCTGTGAATTTTGCAAGATAAAGAATGCATATTAAGCAAATGTGGGCTTAATTATACCCACCATTTTCCTATGGTGGACTTTATTAGCTTGTGAAATAGTTTCTCAAAGGAAATTGTGGAATCCTAATAACTGGAGATGTTTTAAGTGGTGGGGAAAGAAACTTTCAATGGTTAATAAGGCTGGAAATTGTGTTTAAACATCATTTATGGACTCTAATTTATATGTCATAAGGAGGATGAGACTCTATATCCTACTGCTGTGACAAATTGCCTTGTAAGTTTGAAAATTCAGTGGGCAAAAGGTGAATAAACTGGGTAAACAGCAGTAAAGGAATTTGAATATTTTATAGTGCATGCTCATTTAGCATAAATGATTCATAGCAGATAGCTGCAGACAGACACAAAACTGAAAGTGTATTTTAGGTAAAACACTGAGGGTGCAAAACCTCCTGAAGTAGAACAACAATAATGATCTTTAACTGACAATCCTACTTCACTTAACAAAGCATTCAGTGTTCTTCTCTTTCTCCTTCTTCCCCTTTCCCCCTCCCTTATATTCCCTGGATATTTAATGCCTTACATAGTGGCATGGTGAGCATATGTTCTTGGTTAAGGACTATTGTTTATGAAATTGTTACAGGTTTCAGATTTCTATGTGGCAAGCAGAACACCCAGGCCCCTGGCTGGTAGCAATTGGAGCCATTCAGAGGTATGTAAACATTAGAGTGAGGAATTTATGAGTCTACAGTTCAGCTGTATGGAACATTTCTCAACTTGATTTTTTTTCTTTCTGTCTTCTGTGTGCGTAAATAGATTCCTGGACTTCAAACACAGCTGAGCAGTACCTGGGTGTAGATAGAAAGGAGTAACATCTGGAAGCAATATCTGTTTAGCCATTAGTCTAATGCCTATAGAAGCACTAAAATAATATTCAAGTTTAAATTCAGAAAGTTGTTCCAAATGAATCACCCAGATGATCTTGGCCTAAACAAATAACTAGGATAAAAGGAGATATAATTAGGGGACTGCAGTTGAACATTCCAGTTACTGACTGAATATGAAAAAAGATAAGAGAATTAAGATTCCTGAACAGTGAAAGATTCTCTGGAAGTTAAGGCTGGCAATTGGAATTATAATGACAGCTAAAAGATTGCCCACACAGGAAATGTCTTTCCTTTGCCATGCAGTATAGCCTCTAGCATTGCACAAGAATGTGGGCAAATTTACCATGACAATAAGGTCATTGTCATTCATTTCTGAAAAATGTCTTATTCTGAATGGTGGGGAAAAAAAGACCCCTGATCAAAGTTCCTTTCAGAGTCCCCTATCACTTCCCCATCCGTGAATGTAGGGTGCATTTTAAGCTTATCTAAGTGGCTCAATGAGACAGAAAATAGCATTTGTGAGCATGCATAGGTATGAGCTAGGGAATAGATGTTTTGTCATCATCCCTGAGAGAAAAATAATTCTCAAAGCTGCACACATAATACAATGGTGGCTGCAGAGAATGATGCAGTCAGTTTCTTAATTTCATTCCTCAGTGATGATAAGAAGATAAAAATGATGTAAAGGATCAACCACTGATTCACTGATTTATATGACTTTAGTCTCAATATTAAGAGTACACAGCAATACTTTGACTCATATGTCTTTGGACCCTAAGAATTTAGTTATAACATCTTGGTATAGCTCTGGGTTAAAGAGAGTATCTCTTATATGCTATTTTATTTGGTGTACTTATTGCTGTCATTCTTTCATTCTACAGTTTCCTGTAGACCAAATCCTTTCCTGTTCTTCAACTTGTTTCCTGAAATGTATACTGAGAAACTGAGGGGGGAAAAGCATTTTATGTACTTAACACATATTCCTCAAAGTCATTGGATAATAGGTTCAAGGTGTTGTCATATGTTACATGTGCAGTGCCCATGAAAAAGTCAAAACATGGGGTTATTTATTTCCTTAATATCCCAGTGCAGATCAATGCCTAATATACATAACGAAACTTCTCAGTGGAAATGTTTATAATAGTGCATGAAAAGGACATAAGACAAACATTTGCTTGAATGCAAAAACTAACCCACAGGTTTAAATTCTGAATTCTGAACAAGGAAAAAAATAGCTTTTTGTCAAGATGCAATTTTTTTCAGAACAAAATTTTAGGATAGTCTAAAACTAATCCCAAATAATTTACAGGTGCTCATTGGGCAACATCTGATTTACAATTCAAACACATAGCATGTAGCTTATGAGAATTTATTCTGATAATCTTTCAAACCAAGACACAATAGGAAAAACAAAAAAAAAAACAAAACAAAAAAAAAAAAAAAAAAACACAAAAAAAAAAAAAAAAAAACACAAAAAAAAAAAAAAAAAAACACAAAAAAAAAAAAAAAAAAACACCAAAGAAGAAAACACATGCTGTCAGAGGGGATTTGCAATCCTGAAAAATAAAATAAAATTATAAGCATCCCCTTTCCATGTGTGAAGGTAGTGACAATATCCATGAAAAGTCTGTTTGCCAGTAGTAGGTCAGCTGGAAATTTGTACTGTGGCAGTAGATTCATCTGATGCTGAATTTGCAAAGCTGACTAAAGGTCTCTCTGTGCATTCCTAATGCAGGTTTGTATGGAAATTTGTTGAGGTGTTCATATTTGCTGCTGTGACATTTTCTCAGAGAAAAACTTGGAAAGTGTCACCCTCCATTAATTCAATCCATTATTTGCCTGCCTAACTACAGCAGGGATATGGTGAGACCTGTCTACGTGTATTCATTCCATCTAAAACTCAGCAATGTAATTAGCACTAGGCCAAAATTTGGTATGGGGTTTAAGATGCAGATTTCTTTTTCTTCAAGTTTTGAAAAGTCCTTAGTATCTGTTGACATCTCTTCTCCTTTCATTCCTCCAAACAAACATACAAATAAACAGAAACAAACAAAAAAACCCAAACACAGAACTAAAAAGTGAATACTCCAGATGTTGCTGGAGGTAGTTTGCACCAAAAAAACACATTCTGTTTTGTTTTGTTATTTTTCTCAGTATTTTTTTTTTGTCTTTGGGAAATTATACAGGTATGTCAGCTACATAGATTAAATTCTGTTAGTGTTTTAATTCCACATTAATTATAATTTTAACAAGAGAGAAGTCTCTGCAGGGAAACTGAGAAAAAGATACACCTTAGGTCAATGTACAGCAGCACCATACATAGAATTCAGGAAATGCTTCCCAATAAGTGGCCAAAAACCAATTGGAAATGTCTACATTTTAGTCCCTGGATGTGAGCAAGAAATATATATCTAGGTATGACTTAATCCTGATTTCTCTAGACCATTCTCTGAACAGTTAATATACTGTTAGTATTTTCTGGTCCTGAACAATTAATTGAAGTGTTAAAAGTGTCACTGACTGCTTTCATTTTTGAAATTCTTTTATGAGTTTATTTTGAGATATGTCCTATTTATTTATACATGTATAGGCTGAGAAGTGTGCAAAATGCAACAAAAAAAATAATTGGTACTTTGGCTTCTGTTATGCAAAAGAGCTGTTCAATCACTTGGACTCTACATCTGTCAAAATATTCCTGGTTCAGAAATATATCATGCAAGCACAATAGCATTTTGCAACAACTGCAAGAAGGCAGCATATCAATAGCCTCAGAAGCAATTCACAGGAAAAAAAGTGACATTCTGTTTCTTCTATGGCCTCCCTTACTGTAGTACACAGAAATACTCCATAAATATATAAAGAAGAACATGAATAGTGATGTTCACAAAACACATATGTGTCTGGGAGTTGCTACTGATAGTTCTGAAAACAAACTCTGTAAATTTTTTTCACTCAATTTAGGGATAAATGCAGCAATCCACTTATTTGTGTTTGCATGTTTATTTTGGGATGAACAAGGATGAATGTCTATGTTATTCATAGGATGATGAAATAAGGATCACCAAAGTAAGCCAAAAGAATGGCTATGATTCCCAAATTCCTATTCATTCAAATAGCAATATTATTAATAGGAAAGTCATTAGTTCTTTAATTCACTCTACAGGAGAACTTCCCATTGTTCAGGAAGACTTTGTCCCCAGTTAGGAAACCTCAGCTTTGCCAGAGTTGATATGTTCATTTCTAGGTTCTTCTGTGATGTGTAACTGAGGAAACAGTATATTGATATGATATTTAATTTGTATGTTTCTCATTCCCTCCAAACTAAACCTAAATCTTACTCAACAGTCTACTCAACATTGCACACCCCTGAAAACAGTATTTTTCTTTCTATTAAATAAGGAGAAATTGTACATTTGTCCAAATTTCTAAATAGAAATCAGAACTGAAATAGCATTTCGTCATAACTGCAGACTGATGTGTGCCTATGTGTATCTTTGTAAGTCCCCAAAGTATAATTATCACTAGTTTATTATCTGTCTTTATGAATAACTAAGAGAACAAATTATCATTAACTTCTCTCTTCTCAAGAACTTAACCTAATGGACCAGAAAAGGACCTGACCTAGAGTACTATTTATTTGACAAGTCAGTTCTCTCTGAAGCTGCTCCTGAGCTACTCAGGCCAACCCAAAAGATCCTTGTTGAGTTTACATCTGCCCCTTATGCAGACATAACTTTCATTTGCTTTAATAGGAATTTCACTTGACCTGATTTCCTGACACTTATGGGATGCAGAGGAGTAGAATGCAGAGGAGGTGTCAGTAATGGCCTTTAAAACTGCCAAGAGCCCAAAGGACAGTGATGTTATCTCAAGGAGAGCTTTTGTGCATGAGTCATTTTATTCTGTGTTCTGTGAGTGCATGAACTCTCTCTCTCCAGTATGCATAAAAGAGAAACTTCTCAATATGGTCTGTATTTTCCTCCCTTTTGCTGTGGTGTATCCTTTTGTGTTCCCACTTTGTGTTTCTGCTCATGACAGAAGCAAAGTGATCTTGTTGTCAGATGATTCAAAATGCCTCACTGCAGCACTGTCCTCTGTGCTGGACTGTACAATTAGTCTGTCAGCTTGGAGTCGGGACTTTTTTTATCTTGTGCAGTCCCATTATGCTGACCGTGCACTCAGATTACAATTCAGTGGTAAGTAATATTCAGAGCTATTTGGTGATTACAGTCCTTCTTGCCCTCAAGCACTAATTGTAAAGTCAAATAGAAGGATAAGCATATACGACAGCATAGAAATGCAGTATGGCTTCAGAAAGGCACAATTTACAAAGTTACTCATTTCTTCTGAAATAAAGACAAATCTACAATGTCTAGGTTACTGAAGGACCTATTGAAGGTGTAACATATGCTGTTAAAGGAATTAATATATTCTTCCAAAGGAATGCATATTAGATATGCTAGTGTACCATCCATGTTTCCAGGTACTTGCTCTTTATGATAAACATCTGAACTCCTGGGAGTTTTATGCTTTTGACAGTCAAATTACAGCCCAATCAAAGACTCTGTCTAACAAACTGTATTTCCAGAAAACACAAGTTCTAGCTCCAAATCTCCATCAAAAGCTGAATGAATAATAGCAAATCATTAAGTTGCAGAAGTTTCATCTATTGATCTTTTTCTATTGCACTTGCAAAGGTTCATGTGTGGGTGTTGGTGTAGATACTTGTACATGTATGCTCTCTCCTCAGATAGTAACTGCTCCTTTTCAGAGTATCTGTTGCACACTTGTCACCACTAGCTGTATTCTCAGTGCATTTTTGTTTTATCATTTTTTAAACATTCATCTGCTTGTGAACTTGGATAGCATATCCCAGTAGATTAGGGGCAGTTTTCATCAACATTCTAATTACATCTCCTTTATAAATAAAAGTGAGAGCAGAATCACATTTTTTAGCAGCCATCTTTAGTGTTGTCATAGGAATATTATGTTCTGAAATACAAGTCAGTAAATATGTGCTAGTAGTTGTCTACAAATTATATATAAATAATCTAACTTATTCATGTCTTCATGGCCACATGTACCCCAATGAAGTATAAATTGCTGAGTGATTTGAATTAAGGATGATGGATCAAGTGAGGAAGGAGGGACCATTTCTTTTCTTCCAACTTCTCTTAGCATTCATGGAAATACAGAAAATATTTTGTTTGACAGAGGATTTCCCAGTTCATATAACTCTATTTCCCTGAGGTTGAGTTATAGGTCAAGGGATGAAGTGGGTAGTGGATTTTGGTCTCTATAATTTCTAAGTTGGTATTACATAAAAATATTCATGTTTCTGGAGGTTCCAAGAATTTTTTTTCAAAGCATTTTGCTTGTATATACTATGCATTTTTATGTCACTATGCTTTTGTCTGGGACTAATGAGTTAAAAGTCTGAAAAACAGGTATTTGCAATGAACAGTGCCTTAAAAAGATAACAAAATAAAAACCCCAAAAAGAAAAAATACGCCACAAAAAGACAAAAACCCAAACAAACAAACAAAAAAATGCACAAAGAAAAAAGAAAAAAGAACAGCTTCACAAACAAAACAAAAAATCCAAACACATCTGTCTGAGACAGACTTCTTTCTTTGTAAACAGTATATTCTTCTAGAAAGTAATGCTTGGAGCCTCTTTTGTTTAGAACAAAGCAGTGAAGTACTCCAAGCAGTAGTTTACCATTATAGAGAGAATAACAGGTTATGACATGAAATGTCTCTCCTTGATCCCATTTTCTCTGAAAATGCAGTAGATTCTTTGTATCTGGACTTGCTGTCTTCAAACCACCTCTATGAATATTAAGAAACTGATGTGTTCTTGGTTTTATCCAATTCTTTTTTTCCTATTTTTTTCTTTTTTTTGTACAAGAACCTTAGTAAATGCCTGTGAAGGTCTCTGGTGAAGCTGAGGTGTGAGAATGGGCTTCAATTAGCACTGCAAACTACCTGGATTGATTCTGAGTAAATGGCTTAAGCATATTTTGTCAACTGCAGTTGTCAACTGCAATCCTTCTATCTTCAGCTTACACTAGAGAGTTTTCTTTTAAGTATTCTAACCTCTTTATTGCAGGCTGGGAAATCATTGTCATCAATGTTCTATCATTCTCCTTTGGACTTAAGACAGTCAAGGCAGTGTATATAGATTAGCTAAAGGAATAGAAAGTTTGTTCCTGCAAATGCAAGAAGCCTATATAGCCCTTATATAAAGCTTCAAGTGGAGTGCTGGATCTGGCCATATTTTAAATCATTTAGTTGTTATAATAAAGCTTTATAAAAACAAAATGTAGAGAATTTGCTATATTGCACTAATTTAAGGGTATTTCTAAAAGAAAATTAATTTTTTAAAAGGGATTACTTTATTATTGAATAGAACAAAGACCACATCATTCAAATGGAATTTATTTATATCTTTCAAGTCTTACCTAGCATGATAGTGAAGGAGGCAACAGCATAGTAGTAAAAGAAAGCTTCTTCAGAGCTCAACATGACTACAGGGATTTTATCTCCTCTGACATCTTTGATAATCTGACAGCTGCCTGTTTTATTAAAAAAGGAGACAGTCTAGTATCTGTAAGTTAAAGCTGTATCTTGGATGCAAACTGAACAGAACTTGAATTTACCATAATTACACTAAAATGAGAAATCTGAAATTTTGTAATCTACTGGCACACCCCACAAGTTTGTCTGTTTCAATGGCAACTGGAGGCTGTTTTTCAAAATCTAAATGGGTAAAATAAACAATAAGCATGCCATATTTCCTTTCCATGGTAAAATTAGCAACCTTAAATTACACATTCTTGGGTACATTAGGCTTTAGGTTTGGATCTTACATTTCTTCACCCTAGACATCATAAATTACACATTCTTGGGTACATTAGGTTTTAGGTTTGGATTTTACATTTCTTCACCCTAGACATCGTTCAGGAGGTGACCAGATTGATCACAATTTTTGATCAACTAGCAGACTTCTATCTTTATGTAGAATTTAATAGAAGAGCTCTCCATCTAAAAAAATAAGCAGGGTAAAAGAATGAAAACAGTTGAGGTTAAAAGTGGACAAAGCAAAAGGTTGTCATCTTAACAGAAGTGGAAGTTTCTTGAGGCATTGAACTCTCATAGTGACCTTCATTCAATGCAGTAAACATGAGTCAGAGAAATACCCATGACAAGCTGATATTATACATAGCATGGCAGACCTAATTAGATTATTATAAACCTATGAGTTTTAAGAATATCCAGGATGAGAACAATGCTTATGTATCTTTTCAGTAGACAAAGATTTCATTTTATTTTTTTAAAAAACATTCCTTTGAAGCCCACATTTGCAATCTTTGTTTAACAGTGCCCTCAATTCCCAAACTATGCAATGTGGAAAACATTCTTCTGGAAATGTCAAAAAATTATTTTAAGTTCTTACTTTTTACAGTCATTGGTACATTTTCTTTTCCAGCCCTTAAGGTATACAGTTTTATGGAACAAGTTTACTTCTAACCATTCACTGTTTTGAAACACAATTTTAAAGGCAATATTAAGTAGAAGATAAAAAGAAAATAAACAAAACCCGGATGAAAACCACAATGAGTTCTTGTTTGTTCTGTAGAAAGATAAAAGGCAGCCGACTTCTCAATATTGCATGGGTGAGGAAGGAAGGGGGGAAAAAATGTATTTTTAAACTTGAGAATTATTTTGCTTGACTGACATGTAAAATACAGTCTAAGCTCTGAAGAACTTAATAGGCTACAAGTACAAGTAGGAATTGAAATAATTTCTGTGTTCTGACATATCTCTAGCAAAAATCATATGTTCCTTCTTATATAAGCAGGAAGCTGAAGAAAGCACTTTTCTAAGGAAACTGGAAAAAAAAAAGATCTGGCTATTTTATTGTTGTGTTTGTTGTTGTCATTATTACCATTTGTAAGTAGAAAGAGAATTCATCATCATGCTGTTCCCATATCAAAGTATACATAGCAGTTGTTCTTGAGACAGTCAATATAAATATTACAGTTGTTTATCATCCCTTCCAAAACTGGGTCAATGCACTTCTTTTTTTGAGTTGCCATCAGTTGCAAATTTGCAATTTGTTTTTTCTCTGTTAAGACAAAACCCATTAGTGTACTATGAATTTTATCTTTTACAGGACCACAAATTTTAATAACTTTTTTGTAGGTCTAGGTTAACCCTTGAGCCTCTTTGTCCTAGATTCTTTTGAGTCATCTTTGTCCAGCTTGCCACAGAGGAAGCATTGCATTCCTAAGAAGTGAGATAGAATATGTTTTAATGTTAGGTGATTTCTTAACATTACTAACATGTTCTTTTTAATTACACAGTAAGCAGATCTTTGTTCTGCCTCTCTCAAAAATTATCAAGTAGAGATTCAATTTAGAACACAGCACTGCAACACAAAAGCAAATTTTTATGGGTGAATATTTGTGTTTTCCAGTGAAAGAAGTGAGTTCTGCACACTTGGATACAGTATCGGGTGACATCATGTATGTTCATCATATTTATCAAAATTGTATGTGTCTGAGATTTATGGTGATGGAGGCCAAGCTTTTGCATTTATTAATATGAAGATGGTGGTATTTTATTTGTATTACAAAAGCTTTTTCTGACCTGAGAAGGTGGTTTCACAACATGAACCAAATAGAACTCAAAATCTTAGCTGAAGATTGAGCTGTTCAGGAAAGGTTTCTGTTGCTTTCAAAACAGCATCACTGTGGAATATATATCAGATTGAGAGCCAATACAGTCCTATCTAAACAAGATATATTTAAACACTGGTTTTCTGGCTAGGTTTGAGAATGCTGAACAGAGAAAACATAACAGGCTAGATGGTATAATTCTATGCTGGTGACTATGAATGATGGCCCAGATCTGGTCTTCAGTCACTGATACCAATCTTTTACTTTCATAGGCATTTTTGACTGCCTGTCCACATGAGGAAAACTGCTACATTAACAATATCCACTCACTCTTAGTCATTTTTTAACTTTATTGACTTTTTGAAGAAGTAAATCAGTGCAGACTCACCAAACGTTAGTGTGGCTTTCTTTAGCATTTTAAATATGTATTTAGTTTAGGGTACTGTTCTTTACACTATGATGTTGCCACCCCAGAGTGTGAAGGATGCACAATGGTGCTGTCAGTTGCACTCAAAGGCCTTAGAATGACCCATCAACCCAATCAGAGATAGGAGTTGCAACATGATTTCCTGAACCACAGCTGAGAAGTCTAGAGAGAAGCTGCATTGTGAAATCTACACTTAATGGGGTTATTTATTTAGAAAATACTGGCAATCCAAAATCAAGGTAGTAACATTTAGGAAACGAGATTTGAATTTCACTGTTAAATTTTGAAAGCTGAGTTTTACATAACACTAGATGCCTTACAACTTTGGTCCATTGGGTTCTTTCCTTGATGAAGGTAGTACATCCTCCCAAGAATGAAAAGAACACAGATGAGTTATGTACAGTGACCGACTGATGCAATTCCCATTTGAAATTCTCAGTGTTTTCAATCTACTTCCTTGTCAGGCACAAGGGATCCTGAGAAGGTATGAGTTCCCCTGATAATTAATGCAGATTCTCCCACCCTTATTCAGACTGATCAGTATTTTACCAAAAGAATCATAAGTGATTGTTATGCACAGAGTCAACAAGTGGCATATTATAGCTTTCTTACTATTTTCCTCATCTAATTTTCACATAACAGTTTCTCCTTCTGACAGGTTACAAGCTGACTGGGACCAACGTGTCTGCATGTCACTCAGGTATAAAGACAGCAAATCAAAGTGCCATTATTACTGTTATTATTGTGATTTTTATTATTATTGTGTCTAAGTTAAAAAATCTACTTGCCATTGCAGAGGCTCCAATAAGCCTGTCACTGACTGCTCCCACAATTAATTCTTATTCAGACAATAAAGGCAAAGAAGATTTGATTTCATGGTGTCCTCATTTTTGCAGGGTGGTGTGTCCAGATTCTTCAATTTGTTTATTCAGATGCTGTTTCCTTGGAAACAGCAGCCCACATACTTCACACAGAGTAAAGTCTGTTCTACAAATTGAGAAAAAATGCAAACAAATGCGATTTAATGATTGATTAATATTTAAATATATATCATCACTTTAGTAGTTTTTTTCCTTTTTCTGTTTCATAATCTGCATTTTGAGGAACGATTTAAAAGACAAGTATTAAAGATGTGATATACTCACAAATCAGGCCAGCTAGGTTTGTTTGCAGAAAACGTATCCCTGCAATCAATATTACAAGATTCAAATTTACTGCTGAGATCCTCAAGACAGTTTAACATTGAGTGAGTCTGTGGGAGTTCAGGGAACATAAGATGAGGAGAAGTTTCAGAGCTGTTATCTATTTATTATTTTTCTCCTAGAAGAGAATTGTTGTTGCAGATAAATGTTTGTACTTAATTTAACTGTTAGACAACATACAGGGTACCCTAGATGTTGATTTATGTCACAAATTAGGTACAAATACGAGAAGCACTCTGTACACTTTAATTGTCAAATACATATCAGGTATGCTGGTGGATATTTTCAGTGTTTCTCTTTTTCTGCACAAGAAATTTTAAAAAGGACATGAATATTAAAAATAAAAATTCTATTATTTCATTCTTTTGTGTTCGTATTGTGAGAAGATTGAACAGGTTTTTCTCATTGGCCTCCTATAAAACAATTTTAATCAGTTTATATGTTACTTTAACTGAATGAAAAAGGTCTTACACTTAATCTGTAGCATTTTAATTTTAGTGTCATTCTCCTATGTCTGTCTGGTCCAGGTCATGTGGTCATCCTCCTGCTCTCCCAATCTTGGGGTTTTTTCTCCCACATTTTTAGAACAAAAATTGTATATGGCTTCTTTCCCAAAAGTGGTTCCCCAGTAAACAAAGCCCATGTACAAAGACAGCACCATGGCTCATGATTAGAAGTCTAAATCCAATTCTATGTCATATGCATAATGTGTCTAGACTAAGCAAACAAAAGGTAGATTTGCTTTGTATGTATAAAAGGTGATGTTCAATAAATATGATTTATGTTATGTTAGTGTATCATCAAACTTTTTTGGAATAGAACTATGCAGCTTCCCTATCGAAATAACCTGGTAAACCACTCATGTCAGTCAAAGCATCCTCTGCCAGATCCTAGAGCTGAGACACCAAAGGACAACACAAATCCATTCAGAGTGTTTATATAAGTTCTACTTCTTTCTTCATTTTCTTTTTAGAATAAAGACCATCTTTTAGCTTTCCTTTTAACACTAGAAGGTGTTAATCCAGCACTAAACCAAATTTTCAGGATCTGTGATGTAAATTTCAGGAATTTTATGACAGCTAAAAAAATAGAGGGTTGGAATAAACATAAAAGGAACTCACCCTAGTAATAATGGGATATAGAGCTTTTTATTACCCATCACAGTTCACTGTTTCACTTTCAGTCCAGGGTAGTAGTGACCCCAGACTGTTACTTTGTGACAGCTGTTTAATGACATATTTTATATGAAATGAGTTGTGTGGCAAACTGCATTTTCTTTTTCCCAAATATAGGAATACACACTTTGATATAATCTGGTGCCATTTTGATAAGTCTTAACTTGAAGCCATGAAAAGTGTTTGACATATTGTCCTAGTTTCAGCTGGGATAGAGTTAATTTTCTTTCTAGTAGTCATTACAGTGCTGTGTTTGAGATTTAGTATGAGAATAATATTGATAACACCCAGTTGCTGCTGGGAAGTGCATACCCTTAGTCAACACTAAGGAGTTTTAGCAAATTGTAAAATGCTCACACGCTTTGCCAGTAAGCAGATGTACAAGAAGCTGTGAGGAAATATGGCCAGGACAGCTGATCCAAACTGGGAAAGGGATAGTCCATAACATAAAACATCATGCTCAGTATATAAGGAGGGGGAGGGGCTGGGAGGGGCCAACTGCTGCTAGGGGATGGCATAGTCAGTGGGTGGTGAGCAATGGTATTGTGCATCACTTGCTTTTTGTCTTGAGTTTTCTTCTTCACTCTTTCTTTTATCCATCTCCCTTTTCATTACTCCTATTAGTAGTAGTATTAGTAGTAGTATATTTTATTTCAATTATTAAACTGTTCTTATTTCAAACCATGGGTTTAACTTTTTTTTTCTGATTCTCCTCTCCCAGGTGGAGGAGAGAGCAAGAAACTGAGGAAAACTGTGTCTTCTAGATTAGGGCTAGAATAAATACATGAAGAATCTTGAATGAGGGGACCTTGTATTGATTTTGTTCAATGATGACTTTACTCTCTAGAATTCTTGATATCAGATTTCTCACTGACTTAAATTTAGTTTAAAACTTATTTCAAGAAATTGATTTTTTCTTGGTAAGAGATTTCATTTCATTGGTTTATAAGAGGAAAGGCTGGGGGTGGGAGATATTGTTAGTCAACTTTTAAACAGATATTTGTGTCCAGGTGAGTAATCGGGCACTCAATTGATACCTGTTTTTCAGGGTGAAAATTAATTAGTAGCCACAAGTAAAATACTGAATGGTTTTGCACCTTCAACTCTCAAAAGTGAATATCCATTCTTAAACATAGACTTTGCCTAAGACACTCAACAGGGCAATGCAATTCTTAACAATTAATTAAGCCTTGAATTGTATAATCATACATGTATTAATGGTGCCAATCTAGCATGATTCCAGAGATAGACAAACTCAAAGCTCTTTGTCTGGATCATAATTTTCATATTCATTTTTAATGGTACAGCAATCTAAGAGGCAATTTTCCAAACAATATGTAAAGCAGGTAAAATCTTGTCCATGAACAGTCTGCAGCATTTTTCCTCATTTGAAAGCACATGTGTATAACATTTGATGTGAAAATCCCTGTTAGCACAATTAAACCTAGGCTTCTGTTGAGAAATAGCCTTTACAAACCAGGAAGTTAATGCACTTGTTACCACACAGCTGTGTACTGTTGAGTTGCACTGTGACATGGCAAAAAGATTAAACCACACAGAACTGTTTTATTTGCTTTCTGATTGTAAAAAAAATTGCAGAGAGGCCAAATCCTGAAATATTCTGCAAGTCGCACAGAAATAAACAACAGTTTAGCTGCACAAGGCTCAAATTACTGAAACTAAATATATGACAAAAGAGGAATGATTTAATAATGTAAATCTCTATATTTTTCAAATCATGGCACACTCTACATCTAGAATACAGGAGAATCCAGCCAAGGGCCATGAAGATGACTGAGGGTCTGAAGCAGCTATCATGCAGGTGAGGCTGAAAGAGCCAGGGTTGTCCAACTTTAGAAAAAATATTTTTCAGTGGTTTTAACTTATTTTTTGGTGGGTTTTTGTTGGGCTTTTTTTTTTGTTTCTATATTTTGTGGGTTTTTTTCTGCAAAGGTCAAACATTGGAACAAGTGAACCTGATAGGTTATGGAATCTCTGTCCTTGGAGATACTCAAAATTCAACCTGACATGGCCCTGAAAAATGTTCTGTAGCTGAACTCGCTCTGAGTATGGTGTTTGACTAGACAATCTACAGAGGTCTCTTCCAATCTCAGTCATTTTGTGGTTCTCTGACTTTTTGTGTGGTAGCTCTGAGCATTGCACTAATATATCAAAGCTATAAGAAAAGGAAAGCATTCCATTTTTTTCCAGTGGTAGTAGATGCAATACTTCTGTAGAAACTGGTGTTCTGTGATTTAGTTAGCCTTGCTCTAGGCCTGCCGAATCTGACTTTACTGAGCTCTGAGTTTGGGAAGTAGCTTAGTCCTGTTTCAAAAGAGGTATTTGTTCATAAAAAAAACCCAAAAACAGTGCTTTAGACAACTGTATAATTTCTTGCAAAAACTAGATATCCATAGGTTTAGAGTATGCATATGTGTGAGGGAGTCCAGAATCCTGCTAAATCCATGATCTATGCTGTTAAAGCATAAAAACCAAAATTCTATCTAGATGGTACTTCCTCAGTCCTTTTAGGAATCTGATCTTAAGTTAACCCAGGTTACTTTCAGTGGTCTCACCACTGGGTGTTCCTCATGTACTGGTCTCATGGGTTACCAAACTGAAGGGCTTTGCCTCTGTTTTTGTGTCCTACTAAATGGATAGTTCCTACACAGAAGGAAAAGGTGAGTCCCAATTCCCATTATCCTGCTCATGCTCATATGCAAAAGCTCGTAATATTGCTCAAAATATAGTACACACATGCAACATCACAACTGTGCCCAAGTGCATGGATATATACATGTGCACAGTATGAATTTAAAATAACTATAATAGTTACAGGACAAAAAAAAAAATCTTGTGTAGGTGTGTGCATGTAAATGCAATTTGTCCATTGCATTTGATAGCTGGTTTATATGACCAGAAAAAAAAATAGGGGAAAAAGTCTCCAAGTCCTCATTTGGTTACCAAATTTTGTGAAATACCAGGCTCTTTTAACGATTACTGCATGCCAGAGCAAGGCAGAAATGTCAGCTAGCCAGCATAAATGGAAAACAAGATTATATACTATTTCCTCATAGCCCTGCCAAGGTCTAACACTGCAAGAATACTTTTACATTTTATGAACATTGACTCTACAATTGTTAAGTGTGACAACCCTTTACATTCATGGTCTAACTTAAATGCAAGCATTCTCCCTTTCCATCCCCTATCCTTTTCCAGCACTGCCTTACATCTGAAAAGTCTGGGCAGGCAAATGAAGAGTAACCTGTTAATGCTTTGTCCATCATTTTGGTTTTGGGTTTGGATTTTATGGTTTATTTTTGAATGATGAAAAAATGGAAAATATTTTTGTAGAAAAAGATTGAATTAACAAAGGGAAAAGGGAAGAAATCTCCTGACGGTGCCACTTGTGGCTCAATGGCAAATGTCTTTAGGTTGTAGACTTTCTGTTTGAAATTGCCAGCTGGAATTTTCTGAAGAGAAATAAAAGCTGTGGCAAGTTGGACAGACACACAGGAAAGAGATACATTGATTTGCCCTTTGGAAACAAACAAACAAACAAATGAGAGGGATATCACTTCAGTATTTTGCCCTTCAAAAGAAAAAAGAAAATATGAATGTTTTAATAAAATGATATGGCTGTCACAAATGTAATATCATCAACCTCTTTCACTAATAGGATCATGAAAAGTACTGAAGTGGGGGAATAAGAGGGAATAATAAAAATAAGCAATGCCTTTCCTGCAAAATATTTTGACTGTGATCAGTGGCAGTATGTTCTGAAAAGGTGCTTTCTTTTCTTCTTTTTTTCTTTTCTGTTGGCTCTGAAACTTGTATGGCAACCAGATGGCAAACACAAACTGCTGAGGTAGCTGGAGACAAGACCAGTGCTAAGTTTACAGGAATGGTGCAATTTCAGTTCTGTTTCAGATTCTGTCAACTCATATATAAGAAGATGAAGGAAATAATAAAAGCACCCATTACTAGACTCTCTAAACAGCTCAGGGAAACACAGTTAGGAACAGTATGTTAGTGTCCAACCTAATGCAGGTGAATGTCCATTCCTTTATATCCCATGTCTTATTTTGCTCCTTCTCTTCATACTTCTTTGCTGTGGCAAACTCATGAAATTACTTTCAATCCGGGCTTAGTAATTTGAAAGCTAATTTTCATTCTACTTAAGGGTTTAAAGGTATATTGTTCAAACACACAGATTATATTGAGAGTGTTATTTTGCCAGTCTGTGTACCCATCAGAAACAATGAACATTACTACTGCTATTCCTTCATTTATTTTGATGTAATTTGAAGTGTCTGCCTCTGGCTCCAGGCATTTCTACTGCTATTCCTTCATTTATTTTGATTTAATTTGAAGTGTCTGCCTCCGGCTCCAGGCATTATTAGAGTAATTAAAATGAGCAATCATGAACATGGAAATTCACAGAAAATAAAGAGACAGTCAAAGCTGTCCAGTTAAAACAAAACTGACTCTTTCTGTGTAGTGATACTTTCCATCTGAGTATCTAAGACGCTTGGTGCCACATTACATGTTTAATTCTTCTGGGAAATTAAGAAAAGTATCCAACTGATTTCACAAGGCTTTGAATTGTATTTCACATGTCTGTGTAAAAATGACTTTGATGCGTCCTGCAATATAATGTAAACAGGTTGTGATGAATCAGATCAAGAGGAGAACAGAAAACAGTAGTTACAATATGCACCATCAAAGACCCTTAATTTCAAACAATGTGGGGTTTTTTAATTTGAAGTATTTTGAGTGATCATAGCTTCACTTGTGTTACAGAGAAGTGTTGATTTACAAAACTGTGTCCCAAGATTTTAAAACTTTATATATTAAACCAATGACAATTATAGTTGTATGATGCACCTTTCCAAACTAAAAATACCTGTCAAATTTTTCAAAAGCTGCTATGTTGCAGCAACCTGTCTGTTGTGGGGGTGTTGTGCTTGTGTAAGCACAAAGGCCTTGATTCAATTGCACTTTTGTTATCATACAAGTGACATCTGAGGTGCCTCAGGATCTGTGAGACATTCATGTGAACTGACTGATATGAGGGAAACCTATTGCTTACCCAAAGCTTTCCCTGATGGCTGGTGGAGTTCGGGCTGGATACTCCTCTCTTTCCAATAGACGTCAGCAAGCAAATGCCCAGGAAACTGAATCAAGCCCATAATATGAATGGAGAATATATCTTGGCTGCTTTTATACTAGTAACTTCATTGTGACATGGACTTTTCTCTGACCCGAGATACAAAGTGATCTTGCTGAGCTTGTATTGACTTTATTAGGTGCTCTTCCAGCTCAGAAAAAGGTAGAAGAAACACCCAACCTGTCTGCTGCAAATGAGCTGCCTTGAGGCAAAACTTGACAGGTAACAGCCTAACTACTCATGACTTCTAATGTTTGACTTTACTCCCTGCCTCTTCTCAGTTGTCTCACAGAGATGTTGGCCATGTGTTCAGGGCACTGCAAATGTCAGCAGCTCTCTTCCCTAGATGGCAGGGCATCATCCTACCACATCAGCCAGGAGCAGGGCAACTGGGGCTAGAGGGGACAGCCCCAGCCACAGGCATTGGGCACCTCCCTGAAGGCAGAAATGGACCAGGGCAAGATAGGTCATGGGTCCATGGGCACGCCTGGCTTGGCAGGCCCCATGGGCAGGCAGGGCAAGACTGTGGGGAGCTGCAACCTGGCCCTGCTGTGGTGTTGCAGGGGCAGGGTCTGATGGCCCTGGGGAGCTGACATTAAAATGAGCAATGGGGAATTGCTGGACTGTAGGCAGAATGGGGAAGCCCCAGGAAGGGTCAGGTAGAGTCAGCCAGGTCTGTCACGGGCCTGGCAGCAGCCTCTTCATCTTTCTGAATTTCGAGAGTCTGTAAAAGAGCTTCCTATAGGGGCTAAGACTTCACAAGAACAGTATGAGCTCTCAGTGGTGAGAGGTTGCTGAGCAGCTACTAATAAGGAGGGACAAAAAGGCCAAGGCCAAATGGGAGTATATAAAGCCAAGTCCTTAATGTGAATAGGTCTGTTAGAGGGCCTCTACAAGGGCTGCATACAGGCAGTTAAATGGTGGAGAATGAGAAAGTTGAGAATTCAGTTGATCTTACTTCATGGCAAAGCCTGAATTCAGGACAAGACAGTCCTGGAGGTGAGGACTGATGGCAATCAGCAGAGCCCTTTTAATGTCCCCAAGCTCGCACACAACCCTGCCTTTATGCAGTCAGCACTAATTTGCTGTCACTGTCAGAGCCAAAAATATTTGATATACTAATATTAAAAAGAACATTCCACCACACCAGAAAACCATTTGCTTTCAGGGCTAACGCTGATAAATTTACTGTGAAACGTCCGCAGCATAATGCTCAGTACAGTATGCTGCTTGGTTTCCAAAGGCTTGGCTAATGGGGACACGTACCTTGTCTTGCTTTTTACTTCCAACACTCAGCTGTACAGAGGCAGAAATTTAAAATTAAAAATAACCTTTCAGCTGATTCCTTGCATAATTGCTATCTTGTTTTGTTAATACTGTGGGTGAATTATAACTTGCTGAAGCCCTGGAGATTTGCGTGCTGGTTTATCAGCCTGAATTTGCATTGACATGCTTTTCAGTCAAGTGAGTAACTAAATCCTGTGGCCTTGAGTGAGCCTGGCAGCACTTGCATAGGAAATCAGAGGGAGATTAGGGAGAATGAATATATGCTGCCTCCATAAATAGATTCAATGATGAAAATTTTGTGCATCTCAAAATACTACTGAATTTCATTGAATGACTGTGGCTGACATACCAGCAAGGCTTTGAAAAAGCAATATAATAAAAATAGGTGCAAGACAGCCAAACCCCTACTGCAATACCAGGCAGCCTTCCACTGTGGTTATCGGAAACGCCTATGTCTCTCTTGACTAACATTTATGCATGAACACAAGCAGACTATAGCCAGCATTTCACCTGAAGTTGCTCATCATTTCTCATTTACACTCTAGTGAAGTTAGAATTTAACATTTTTGTGGAGCAGATCTGTACACAGAGTAAACTTCTCAGTTTTCCAAGTTATGCAGTGTTTTTTAATTATGTCTTTTTCTTCTTAAAAGGGAGTGGTTAATTTTGTAAAGGTTTCACCCTGGTTATCGCAAAGGTTGATGATGCCAGAATATCCTGTTAGGGGTTTTTCCTCATTTATTAGGAAAGATTAGGAAAAAACTTTCAAGTTAAAGATGTATTAACAATTTCATTGTTAATAATCTTCTGAGCAAGGATGTGTTCAATAAGGTTTCAGCCAGTATTAGATGCTTTAAAAGAAACAGCAAAAAACCTCATAAAGAAAAACTACTGAATTAATTCCCCTTAAGGTAAGTATCTGCTGACAGTTTTAAGCATTTTTCCCCCCTCATGCTTCAATCCATGAGGTTTGAATCCCTAATTTTGCTTAATAAAACTGAGGATATTTTGAAGTCTGAGAATCAGTTAAGTAAGTTATATACATCAATCAGGAACTCCACAAAGAATAGGAGCATTGTCCTCGGAGCCCTTGAGTGCTTTTACAATAATATTTCTGCTTAAGTATAAGTCGTGATTAAACCAAGTCTTCATGTTCCTTGAGATTCTGGGATCTTCTCTCACTTGAGGAGAGTAGGAGCAGATGGCTTTGATTAGATGGCTCAAGCCTTTATCTTTTAATCACCTGCCTCACCCAATCTGAGGGGGGAAAAGGGCAGACATATGAGAAATCTCCTCCTTTCTGCTTCTCTGTCTTGCCAGTTCTCTGCAAGGCATCTGCTAAGACCTCATTCATCACTGTGAAAGCTGCGAATGGATAGCTGTGTAATACCCTAAGGTCTTGTCTGCTGTGGTGGTGTAGTGTCTAACCTCTCTCCTGTAAAAGGAAAGGCTACATGTACTTTTGTCAACCTGTCAGCAAGCACTTCTCTCCCAATACTGTTTGCACAACCCTCTTCTCCCATCCCAACAATGTCAGCTTTCTGAAAATGTTTCGTTTTGAAGGAAATCCCAGATGCAGTTCTCATGAGCATTTATTTTTTATTTCATTCCTCAGTACACAGCCACATGTGAAAGATACATTTGTCTGGACGTGTGTTTGTGCATATGTGTACATATCTTATTGTCTCAAAAATGTGAAAAAGAAATGGATATTGTGTGTCCTTTGGGTATAAAAGTTATCAGAGTTGGACACTTAATTTAATTTTTTGGCCACACTTTTAAGTGAGCCTGCCATAAAAACACAACCTTCTTTCTCTGCTTTTACTTCAATGAAAAGTAGTCCACAGAATTCTTCAGAACTAAGATATAATATTCTTCTTGGGCTGCTGAAGAGTGGCAAGTTAATTCTTTCCA
>NW_008677638.1:174706-202913 GCF_000695815.1 Acanthisitta chloris | reverse complement strand
AATGTTAATTTAGAATTCTTATAATAACTTACATTTAACATTAATCACAGCTTTCCAGGGAAAAAACACCAAAACTGATGGTTGATTAAAACAGATGTCAGAAAGTTTCTTTGATTTAAGGCCAAATTACAGCTCCTTTACTTTTTAGCTGGTTTTTTTTTCATCCAGACAAGTTTCTGTTTGAGCTAAGAGGTTTTTTTTAATACTGTCAAAGCCAACATTTTTCTCATCAGAATTTAGATCAACTGTGAAAGAATCAAATCTTACAAATTTTAAATACTTACATAAAGAATTTTATAAATAAGTAAAAATTTTAATATATAAAAATATACAAAATGTGACCAATTTCATAAGATCAAACAGGAATTTGAATATACATAGCATTTAAGAATAAATACTCAATCTTAACTGTACCTAAGCATTGCTCAGATGTTCAATTGAATTGACCATAAGCATTGTATTCAACTTCATTGAAGTTATGTGAAGAGATGTGCTCTTTCTTTCAAGAGATTTTAAATACAAAATGATAAGAAGACATCCAAAACTGAATCCCAAATGCTTAATTTCATGGAAACCAAGATTCAAACTTTCTCTCTGCGTTGTACTGACTTGTTCCGAAATTCATCAAAGTGTCACTAAATTTGAGGAGAAGAGGATAAATCCATTCCCCCCATCCCCCAACCCCCCGCAATAATAAGCATATCTTTAAAGGGAACAAAGTATTGTGAATGCATAAGAAAATTATACTTAAAAGCAAAGAGATACATGCAAAATCTGATTCATACCATGAGAGGGGATATTTGCCTTCAAGAGACTGTTTACTCCTCAAGCTATCAACGAGACACTTTTTGTTGTGATAATGTCTGCCAGAGCAGTTCACCTTCACCGTCTTTTTGTAGACACACTCACAAGATGACACATTTACACCCCAGAGGCATTCATAAAATCATAGGATCATAGAATGGTTAGGGTTAGAAACGACCTTAAAGATCATCTAATTCCAACACCTCTGACACAAGTACTAGACCAGGTTGTTCAAAGCCCCATCCAACCTGGCCATGAACACTTCTGGGAATGGTGCATCCTGGTGGTATATACTCAGCAGGGATTCAAAGTTTTTCATTAAGAACTTCACTAAAATTGTCTGAGTTCAGAGTTCATAGTGGCTCTGTTACCTTACTGCCAGCTAAGAGGCAAAGAACCACAAGGTCAAATTCTAATAATTAAACAGAACCAATAAATTTTAAAGATATAGCAATCATATTTCACATATAACTATTGAAAAGGATGAAGCTCTTTTGATATTAGCAGTAACACGTCAGACTAAGTATCCCTGATAGGCATCTAATTCCTGTTTAATAAGATAGTTATTACCCTCTCAGGTACTTTCGTATTGTTCTCCAGTTACTTACCCATCTAGAAAATGCAAGGGTAAAATCTCCCAGGTGAAGCAGCAAACTAACAAAATATTCTCAGGCAAAACAGAGTCACTGCATACACTTTCCTCATTACCCTCCCTTGGAGGGTATTGAACTTCGAAATTGATTTAAAACTCTTTTATGCTTCAATTGAAAACAACCCCCGTGTGCTTCCAGTTCTTTCCTCAGAGCACTTGTGTCTCTGTAATGATTTTGCTTTTATAAGAATTGAATTTTCAAGATATGGTGCAAGATGAATACTTCAATTTATGGAGTTTGCTTCTGAGTGTTCTGTGCTCTCTGTTCAAATAGCTATCACTGGTCAGAGCTATTGATGAAAGGATGGTCACATTTCTGGGAAAAAAAAATTAACTGTGAGGTTAAACTGGTGACCAAAATATAAACAGAGATTTTGTAATATTTTTTTGTGTTTCAAAGAGTTTAGTGGTATTTCAAAGGGAAAAGGGGAAAAATAATGTCTTAGTGAACTGAAAAAGAGGTTCAAAAAGACTCATCTTTTTTTCTTACAGGTCCTGTCAGGTTGCTAGGCAGCTGGGGGCAAGTGATTTTAATAATTTTGCCTTAGTTTCTCACTCTAAAACAGACCTGCTGATTCTAGTAATTCTGCAGCAAACAATAATTAGCTAAATATGATAAATAATTTAGTTTTCATTATAAAGCTAATAACCATTTTTTCATATTCCTATATCATTTATGTATATTATAATATCATCAAGTAAAAATGGAATTAAAATACTATGTTTTGCCAAAACTTTGCTTTATACAATATCTGTCTTCACTTGTTCTTTATAGAACGTGTGGTAAATGTGATCTAAATTTACACGAGCACCAAATCCTTATGAGGCTGGATAAGAAAAAACAGTGCAAGCTATTTCAGCCTCTGATGGGTACTATCAATAAACAGACAAGAAGCTGAGCTAAATAATCACCATGCAAAGGAAAATAAACATATGTCAGGTACTCTTGAGGTTTTCTCTTCTGCTTACTGACAAGTGAAGATGTGACAGCATCCTATAGGATAGCTAAAGCAGCAGTCACCAGTGAATAACAGCAGTGGACCTGCAACTTTCCAAAGAACATGGGCAGAGAGATGACCCTATGTTTATCTTTTGTGTGAGGCATCAGACCTCCAACTACTCAAAACTGATAATATACGGAATGACTGACGTGTACCCAGACCTTGGGCTACTTTCCAGAAGCCCAAATTTTCCCACTCAGAATCTCATCTGCAAATTTCTCACTTAGCTTTCATTCAGGATGGCTCACAAAGAATTCTGCACTTTGGATTTGAGCTGTAGTGGCAGAATCCAGCTTTTGCTCATATACAGCTGCAGGGTTGTATGCAAACAGGACTTTCACAATTTCCATACAGAGCTCATCTCAAACAAATTGGTTTTGCACTTTGAAGCTATCCTGACTTCTGTGTTTTTACAGAGTACTAGGAAATATTCAGTGTTTTAAGTGCAAATGAAAAGTGCTGCCTATTTCACATCCTCTCTAATTCAAGGCAAGACCAATGGTGTTGAAAATGACAGTACATATGCTATGACTGAATTTTCAACAGCCTGTGCTTAATTCTGCATAACTGGGACCTGCTTAAGATAGAAGCTTGCAAGTATTCTTTATGAGACATAGAAACAGATAAGGAGCTAGGCTAAGAAACAGAAAGCAGATCATTCTAGTAAGAAAAACCATGTCCCCTCTGGGAGAAACATTAGGTGTGTCCCATGGGAATTAAGACAGACCTCTACTGCCTTTTATCCATATAACTGATCTGCACAGTAGGATCAAGCTTAAGTGGTTACATTTGCTGATGCTGACAGGAGAGCAGCAAACACACACAGTTGCCAGCAATACACCGGAGGTAGAAAAGTAGTCTAGCTCTGGGCTGCAGACTGTCATATTGTATTTACTTATTTCAATCATCCTGATTCTAAACTCACTCTGCTTTTACTTTAACACAGTGCCACTGACTCAGTGGAATTACTTCTAAGTTAGCTTTATCTTTTTTCTAATTCTGGCAAGAAAAATTTGTAGGTTTAGCAGGAATTTACTTTTTTTTTTTGTGTAAGGAAGGGAGAAAGACAAACAAGAAGACAAAATGAAAAAATAAATATTCTAGTTTACTGTTTGGTGAAATTAAGAAATATCTTAACTGAGAATAAGACTCAGAGACTCAAAGGAACTGTAATATGCAAAACTGGATATGCTGCCATGGTTTTATTTTCCTATTTCCTATTTCCTCCCTATCTACCCAGTAAGGATCAGTAAGTCTTGGAAGAATAATAGTTTAGAGCCAGTATCAAGTGACCCTTGATAAATCGCAACTGTTAGTATAAGCTTTGCATATATTTGGCATCTTATACTTAGGTAAGGAGATCAAGATGAAACAGAGTGTTAAAGCTGACTGTTTTGGTGACCCTTGACATTGTATTTCTCCACTCTATAATGGAGATTTCTGAATCTGTTATGCCACCGGAGCTCCATAATTTCTTTAACAATTTGGAAGTTCCTTACATTTTTAAGAACATATGAGAATATACGTCTCAGACCTGGACCATACATCTCTCAAGAGGGACAAATTTAAAACAAATTAGTAGCATTTTCACTTGGATTTCTTGATACATGCGATACTGAGATTTGTGTTCTTGGCCCTCTCCATATCACAAATGTGTGCTATTTCCACGAATGTATTACTTATTCTACTGGGAAATGCACAGCATTGTTTTATTAACATATAATTTCTGGGTTCATTGGTCAAGATCCAAGGCCTTAAACCCCTCAATATCTTTAAACATAACTACATACATTGCTTTATTTTCACACAGTTTTCTGGTCAATAAATATCTCTGAAGCATTTTACCAGTTGTTTTTCTTAAATTTATTTATTTTCCATATTAAACCTACAGATAGTGTGTTCTGTCCTATTGTAAACCTCAGGCCTTCCCCACTAAGGGAAGAAAAAGAAAACCAAATCCACCTAGAACATGAAATAGTACTAAAAATTATCTTTAGGTAAGACAGCAAATTCATTATTTTCACATCAACTTTTAATATTTTTTAAATTGTTGCCTTTCCAGAGTAATTAAGCCATGGGAAAATACTTCTATTTTTTAGTATAATGTTTTCCTAACTTTATAAAACTACTTGATTTTAGAAGAATAGCAATGGATTGGAGCTTATTTTCTTGTACCTATTTGAACAATGGCATTCAGATGTACTATTAGCCTTTAGACACTTTACCATGTCCATCTTTAAATTCATGAGGACCTAAGGGAAATTTACAGTGTTGATTGCTCTTGTAGCAAACTGGCTATATTCCACTGAGATGTCCAGTGGAAGTATCTATAATTGTCCTAGGCTTGATTCCAGAGTCTCTGTAGGAAATATTCTTCACGTAAAGAGGCCCGGATAACTTACATTTAATAATGCTGTCACTGCAGCCTTCTCAGAGCTCTTGTATTACAGTAATAACTTTGTGTCCATATAAAAATGAGTTCTCATACATAACTAATCATAATCATGATTAAAAAAGTTTTAAAATAAACACATACTAAATTTGAAGCCAAATCAGTCTTCAGTTCACTACACTGACTTTTGAAAAATTGAGTCTACTTCTTTATTTTTGGACAACATGCTGCATTTGGGAAGTTGATGTAGAATTAATTGACTTTAGAAATTTCCTGTCCTGTTACAATTTTTGAATTTGTATTTTAAGAAACCTAAATATTTTGTTGGATTTGTTGATATGAAAATCAAAATCATCGTGACTATCATCACTGAGAGGAAAATTTCTTTTTATGAAGATATGCCTGTGTATCTCTCTTGGGAGCATAATTACCTCTTAAGGATTAATCCATTCTTTGGTCATCTGGCTCACACCAAAGGACAAGACAGGGAGGGCATTTCTCTCTTACTCTAATAAGCTATAGTTATCATAGAATCATAGAATCAACCAGGTTGGAAGAGACCTCAAGGAGTCCAACCCTACCGTGGTTACTAGACCATGGCACTAAGTGCCACATGCAGTCTTATCTTGAAAACCTCCTGATGTGATGAATCCACCACCTCCCAGGGCAGCTCATTCCATTGTCTGATTACTCTTTTTTGTAAAAAGTCTCTTCCTAATATCCAAACCTCCCCTCCAGGGATGATGAATCCACCACCTCCCAGGGCAGCTCATTCCATTGTCTGATTACTCTTTTTTGTAAAAAGTCTCTTCCTAATATCCAACCTAAACCTCCCCTGGCAGAGCTTGAGTTTGTGCTCTTTTGTCCTACTACTAGTTGCCTGTGAAAAGAGACCAACCCTCACCTGACTCCAACCTCCTTTCAGGTAGAGGGCAATAAGGTCACCCCTGAGCCTCCTCTTCTCCAGGCTAAACAGCCCCAGTTCCCTCAGCCTCTCCTCATGGCACTTGTGCTTGAGTTATATACATAATATTTTCATAAGGATATGACAGAGAGGAAAATATTGGCTAAACAACTAAAAATATTTTTGCATGGCCTCAGCGAGTAGGAAAGAATAAAACTTACTTATATATGTGGCATACCAAATATGTCAAGGGGAGATAGCTCACCACACTCTTATAGCCAATTTACAGCAATCCTAACAGTGAGAGTGAATTGTAAACAGATGAGGACATTCCCACCATCAGCTGCAGTGAGCACACCATAGAAAAGGGGTGTCATGCCACATCTCTTCCAAACTCTAACACTTCCTTGAACTGTAGCCTGATGCAGACAATAAATCATTTCCCTCTTTGTTTCCTTTGAGGGTTGCTTTTCCCCCCATTGCTGGTTCGTTTACAGTAGCAGTGGAACACAGATCTATTTTTCACTTTTGCACATCTTTTCTTAAGTGAAAGAGCAGTGAAAATATTTTCTTTTTTTCTCTTCTCCAAGCAGGGAAAAATAAAAGTATCTACACACACAGTTAGAACAGTTTGGTCTCTGAAAAGGAATGGAGAATGATATAAAACACTGTACTAGGCCATGGATTGTGATATATACCAACAACCTTCTGGAAATTATCACTGCATTTCTGCACTTGAAAATTATGATTAATTTTCACAGTTGATTATGAAAACTGTCACTCATTATTAGTATTAGCACTACTTTTGCATTTGTTGCCTTTGGGAGTACTAAACCCTATTAAAGCAGGAAAATATGTCTCAGAAAATAAAAGTCGTCTGCTATTTGTATCAGGAAAACATAAAATCATGAAACAAATACAAAGAACAGTTATGAACCTACCAGAAGTTATTTGACTATATCTCTCCAAGAGAAGAAAAAAAAGACTTAATTTTTAAACCAAGTCTAAGCATTCCTATCTTACTTTTTAAGTAGAAATCCTTTCAGAGCCTATGTAAATCCTCCTTGAAACTCACAATTTAAAATTCTAGTGCTACTGTCTGAGATAGAGTCAGTAAGGACTTTAGACTTTTATCCATGGAAATCTGAAAACAATGTCTTAAAAGTAAGAAAATATGTATTGAAATGCTAAGAGACTGTATACTAATGGATGTATGTGGTGTTAAAGCACTGTAGCTATCTTTAAATCAACAGTCATTTTCACATGAAATATATTGGCTTGAGTGGCTCCTGCTTTCAGAAAAAAAATCTTTCTTGTCATGTCCCAGACTAACACACTGTGACCTGTCTCTGCAATTCTGTGGCTTGTCCAGGAATGTGTCATTAAAATAATAATTTAAAAAATAGTCTACAGTAGCATTAAAAATCAAGTAGTATTTTATTATCTAATATACTCAATTTTCAAAAAGAAGAATTGTGTTTTCATAAGGGCAGAATATATTTATCTGTTTTGATTCTTTTCTTGCCACTTTACAGCTGTTAGCCAAATTGTCCCATTTCATTTGGCCCCAGAAATTTGGTGCCAGACCATTTTGAGCAATGAGCTTTAACAAAATCATAATCACAAGTGATGCACAGAGGGTTAGGACAAGCTTCAGTTTTCATGTCAAAAGCTCATTTGTCTTGATTATGCCTGCCTATATAGCAGAAGTAGGTATCATTTACCTCATTTCTGCAGTGATTTCTGGAGAAAATCTACTTGTGGATTGAAATTATGTCCTTGTGATTTTACTTAGCCCTCCAAAAGATTTTAAAGGGAGTTCTGAGCCATATATTCTACTGTGTTCAAGAGACACAGCTGGGTTCTAAAGATCTAAATTTACATTTATTTATATAATAGTAGCTATAGTTTCAAAAGTACAGAGTCCTCAGCAGCTACTGTATGGAACAGGCTAGGTGAGACCATGTACCTTGTTCATTTGAAAATCTGTTTGTGAGTGAGATGACATTTAAAAATAACTAAGCTCTACATGCTTTAGGTGTCTGCCATTTGTGACTATAAGCAAACATATATTGCCCACCTAACTTGCAAAAGTTTTGTCTATAAATGTGTGGAAAGTGGTTTTGGACCTAATGCTAGATGATAATATAAATACCAAATAGTATTACTTTGCTGGTCAAGAAGTAGACATGAGCATGCAGGATCCATTAAACAAGTACGAATTTCTCTTACACTTCATTAGAAAATCAAGCATATTTAGACATAAAAAGCAATGAATGGACAATATCACATAACTGGAGAACAGAGAATCTATTTTTCAAAGCAAAATTCGTAATGATAGTATTTACATCTACCAGAATAAGCTGACAAAATTCTTTTTTTAGGTTCACTACTGAATTTGACTTGTTTCAAGTCTTTGAAGTCTTATATTGTAGTCACAGTAGGATCCTTGCTATAAGATAGAGCTTTGCTTTTCCCTCACTTTAACTTGAAATGACGTGCTGAAAAAAAAACCAAAACTATTTCAAATGCTTGTCTTGTGGAAAAGGAAGAAAAACTGTAAATGTATATTTACAATTTGAGAACTATTACACAGCTTTTAATATTTTATTCACATAAGTAACAGAATGAGTAAAAGAAACATATAAAGAAGCTTTTTTAATCAGTTACAAAAGGACTTAAACATTTATATATGCTTTCAAAACAAAGGGTTTAGATCATGTCTGCAATAGAAAATCATTTGCTAAGAAACAGAAACAAAACATTCCTTAGATATCTTATCAATAACCCATTAAATATTGGGACTTATTTTTCAAAAACTGTGAACACTAAATTTTTAGATAACATTGCAAAGAAAATATCAAAGTTTTATAAGCACTAGAAGTGAGGGGCAGAAGGGCTTGTAAATAAAATCTGCCATAAATCAAACCCGACTTGTACATGTGTGTATGGCTAACACATTAAAAATACATGTGAGATATCTATATGTGGTGATGTTCAACAAAATTTTATGAAATTTTAATACTTGCACAAGGCAATGAAGATTTAGGACTGGGGCAAGTATAGAAATTTGAGCAACAAATTTATAGACTCCTATGTGCTACAGTAGCTTCTATGTGCTACTGTAGGAGTTTTGAAGGAGAAATTTCCTAGAATTAGAAGAAATAGAGCAAGCTGTCCAAGTTGAAGAAAATCAGGGATGGAAAAATGTAGTTTAGTAACTGAATGGGCAACGAGATATGTGCAGGAGTGGAGAGGAGAGGAGAGGAGAGGAGAGAGGAAGTTTGCTTTATCAAGAACAATTTTTGCTTTCCTCCATCTTGTGCCCACCAGTGAAAATGACCCAAAACAAACTTTTAGAGATAACCTTAGAAACAAGATTCCTACTTCTATTATTCTTATGTACAAATATAATTTAGAGTTATATATATATGTCAATATATTATATATAATGTAGTGCATAATGTAGTAGAAATAATAATAGCAATAATAACAACAACAACAACAAAACATCATCAACAACAACAACAACAATAATAATAATAACAACAACAACCATCATTTTTACTTTGTCTCGGTAGCCTTAAAGCTATATGGTGAAAGCAAATTTTCTGAATTTTTCCATAGATAGAAAAAACCATAAACATTTTCAAAATTTTGGTGTTGACATTACAAAAAAAAAACCCAAACAAAAAACCCCGAAAAATCTCACATTATTTTCCTTCTAATATTTCAAAAAGGATTATTTTTAGTGTGGTTTTTTCTTTATTTTTCTTTTACAAAGATGTTGTGTACTCCTATATACAAAACGTTAGAATTTCCCAAATGGTTGCATTCCTTTTTCTAAACTTCTTAGTTTCAATTATGAACCACAGAACTAAATACAACTAAGAGGTCAAATACGATGTATTATACTGGAAATACAGAATATTCCCATGTCATGGCAACTATTTCTTTGCAAGATCTCATTTAAAGATCTCTACTTTAAAGTGGTGCTGGTTTTAGACATTGGAAAGTCCTTATGGGAGGAATCTTTGTGTGGTGTTTGTTAGGGTTTTTTTGATCTTTGTTTTTGCTTTGGGGTTTTTGTTTGTTTGTTTGTTTCTTTTTTCTTGAACTGAAATCAGCTGAAATTTCAGGGATCATTCTAGCCAAAACCCAACAGCTAACATTCACTGCAAATGTTGCTCTAGAACAGTAGAGGAGTGAGTATAGGTGTTTGTGCTCACACATATGTTTGCAGACTGTCCTGTAAAAAACTTTGCATAATTTTGGCATTCTATATTCTAAAAAAGCACACAGTCAAAAAAAGTTATTCATTTTTAAACAAAGGTGAAGTACAAACCATAGAGGGCTCTCCAAGAAAATGGGAAACCTGAGCAGTGAAATAACATGAATTATGTGAGCTGGAAGGCAAGGAATGAATGAAAAACTACTATTGCCATTAAAGCAGTGACATATTAATGCTCCAAAAGGAATCTGAGAAGCCAGAATTAGCCTGGTAAACAAGTGAAATCTTGGAAGTGGGTGCTATGCAGAGGGTCTACATGGAGATATGTGTCAAGAAATCCTGAGGCAGAAAGGCTCAGTCTGAATTCAGACTCGATGAAATGGTGAAAGTGCCTGGGGATAGGACGGCTGGAACATCTGACTGCACTCTGGTAGAAGGCCAACGGGGGCAGTAGGCCAGATGCCATCACAGCTAAGTTCACCACCTAAGGAGACAGAAATTCTTTCTTGCCTGTCATCAGAGAACTGCATCTGTTTCTCTAAATGATATACAAGACCTTATGTGCGTAGCAGGAACCTCTGCCTCAGAAACTGAACATAGCACAAGGGAGTTGGGGAGAATGAGCTGTCCCCAAGGAGCAAGGCCAGCCACATGGGCACACAGACAGCAGATGTGATTGACAGGATTAGTTCCACGTGGAGAGAAGATTCAGCTGAGAGTGCTTTTCAGTTCTTGTTTTAATGTTCTTTGTTCCTACATGTTTTTACGTTTGTCTTCAGCCATGTCAGCACAGAGGATTTTCTTTAGATCTAATTTATGCCTTAGCCAGGGGCTGTCTGACTCTAAGCAGGGTCAAGGAAGTGGAATAACAAGCATGGATGACTCCTTTCCTATCTCATTTAGAAGACATGCATGCTGGCTTTCAAACATACTGTTTAATTCAAAAAGCCTCTCAATAGAAGTGTAAAAAAAATAAAAACCCAAACAAAAACTCAAATCCCAAACAACAGCAAGAAAAACCAAAAAAGTAACCAATCAAATTAAGAAAAAGCCCACCACTTTCTCATTTGTAGGCTAGGAAATGAAATTAAGGTAGATTATGTATCCCATCTGTGTATCTCAAACCAGCTATGAAGCTGTTTCCAGCTTTCACAGGAATATCTACAGAGTAGATCCTCATCAGCAGTCCATGATGATGACGATTTACTTCCCTACCATTTCCCAAATCTTCCCTCCCACTATGAAAGCATTCAGTCTTGGAAACCCAGTGGTTTGATTTTTATTAGATTAAATATAAATGGATTTGTCTCACTGTAGAACCACTGATTTTTAAATCAAAGTTTTGACTAACAGATTCAATATTGCTGGGGAAAAGAGAAACACATGCCTAGACCTTACTTAACCTATAACCATGACTAATGTTTTATATTCTTTTCATATTCTGTGCTATTAGCTGGACAGCCAAACTCTGCTGTGACTTAGAAATCATTTATTTACCCCAAATGTTCTAAATGGTAAGTAAAAATATCTCAACATTTTAGCTTGTTTTCTATTGCTATAGATACATTTCACATTGAAGGGACATAATGGGTCTTAAAAATGACTGAAAGCAATTCATTGTCTATTACTTGAAATCTGTTTAACCTCACCACGGTATGGGTGGTACAGGCTGATTATAACATACAAGGAGGATCACTGAATCAAGTGAATAATGGTATTTTAATTGTGGGTCTTTCAAAATGACTTTATTTTTTCTTTTCACATCTGTTGAAACATCTTACAGATGCTTCTCCAGCTTGCAGAAATTCAAACAGGTGATTCATTTAGATGCTCTAACATCTCTCTGTTTGTATCAAAATCTTTATTAAGCACTTTGAAGGTCCCAAGTGCAAAGAGGTTTACATATGCATTAGGTTAACAAGGTACTGTAATAATTTAATTTTTACGATAACTAAAAGTAATAATCAATCTTTGAGCACAGGATTGTATCTGGTTTCGTATTTTCCCCTCCATTATTCCATAAACAGAATATCATGCATCCCATCATCCTTCCTAATTGCCTTGACTAGATCATACCTTGAATGAATCAAGAAAATCTGTCTTGGGCCCCAAAAAAATGTGGTGTTCATGTGCCACAAATAAAGCATTATGTGTGAGAAGACTTTAATCTTCCTAGGCACATGTTCATACTGTCATTGCAACTTTCTATTGCAACTAAACAGCTACCAAACAACCTTGACATTTATTAGACCACATCCTAGTACAAGAGGTCAAATTCTTTCCCAGGAAGGCCTCAAGTTGTTAGAATATGTTTTAAATATGTGTAATGTGGTAAAAAAAAGTTAAAAAGTCAGATCACAGCTGAATTTTGGAAGCATACTACCTGCACAGCAAAAACTTCTAACACTCGAATTGTGCTTTGCTGGATATGAATCTGGCAAACATCAAGCCACTCTGCCTGTGGAAACCAGAAATGCTTTGATCAGTATCAGTGACCTAGAAAGCTTCCAAAATATCTGTGTGTAAGAAAGAATACATACTTTCACTAACAAAGCTGCTTACTTCTGCACTGATGTCTGCCAGGTCTTGCACTGTTTAACTGTGCCTCATACCAGAATAACCAAATAATTCTGTCAATGTGTAGGGATCCACAAGCTTGATAATACTGTTATCTATCATAAGAAGGACATACCAGACTGCAATGGTGATGAGAACTTCCCTCTTAAAGTGACAAAGACAAAGCAAACTAAGTAGGTTGATTTCTTGGGTATAAGAAATTTCATATAAGAGATATGTCACCACTGAAATCAAGTGGGTTCTTGTAACCAAGTGGGTTTCAGTGAGAGAGACAGATAGCACAGAAAATATGCCTTGCATGAGACACAAGGATTGATTTATTGTTTTATTTTACTTCATGAAAAAAATTTGACATTTAAACACTCAGTAGTCAAGGGATATAGGAGTAAATGTCAAAAAAATGCCTGTATACTGAAACTCCATGTATTTTATGTTCATGTAAGATTTGGTTTTAGCATGCTACAGTCTCATGTAATACTCTGTAAGAACATTCAGTTTTACTGCAGTTTTAGTACAGAGCATTCAATATTCAAGACGTTCAAAGAAAATTGATTTGGGAGTGATGAGTGTTTAAAGTTTGCAGTAAAAATATTTTCTCCTTGTTTATAAATCATCTTAAATTAGCCTGGTTTTATTTAGCTATAGAGCATACAGACTGCAACAATATCAATGTACTGACTGGAAATCAGGTACAATGTACAACCATTGTGTGTGAATAAAGAATGTTCTGCTAGTTAATTGAAATTCCAGAAATGTCAACATTCAACATTTTGAACGGTAATGAAATACTTTGTCTCTCTTTTTTGAACTACTGGCAACTGCATTTATGGACTTTATTTCCCCTTGATAATGTTATTTCATCTTGATGTGTCAAAAGATTTTACTTAGGAAGGTAAATAATTACCCTACAAGCAGGTCACATTGTGTCATTGGCTTTGAATAACCCTGTGAAATTCACAGAAAGTTGTGTTTTAGGTAACATTAATTGGTCTTTTGGCATTTAAAATAATATATGGATGTGCGAACACATACAGACACACACACAAACACACACACACACACACACACACACACACACACACACACATCTTTCTGAATGTCCTTTCAGTCATTTATGTTTTATTTATTATCTGTGTGCCGAGAAAGAAATAAATAATATGAATGAATTATATAACAGTACTTTGGTAAAGATTGCTGGAACATAAAAGGATGTTATAAAGAAGAAAGAGATTAATTATACTTCATCTTCAAGGAAGACAGAACAAGAAATAATTGCCTCAAGCTTCAGTGGGAAAAATGTAGGCTAAATATTAGGACAAAAGATTTAGTGCTGAAAAAATAGTTAAACAATAGAATAAGCAGTCAAGGAAAGTTTTGTAACTGCCATAATTGGGATTATTAATGGCTACAACAGATGCCCAACTAGCGGAGATAGGTTACTGATAACAACATCTAGTTCTGCCATGATGTTGATGGATCTTAGTGTCTAACAGATAGATTATGCAGCTGAAGTATTGGCCCTCACTGGGTGAAGCAGATCTCATCTACCCAAGAGGTTTTGGAATGTGTGAAATTTCACACAGAAAAGCTCAGTACATGAATAAATGGATGAGTCAGCTAGCTAAAGGTTTAGTTGCCCAAGTTCCTGACAGTGTTCTCTAAATTTCAACAGTTTCTCTATTCAGTGACACACATTTGTTTTGGTACCATTTCCCTAAGACATTCTCTGTCTCTACTGCAACAGTACTGGTATCATGCTAATTGTGAAAACTTACAATTCCATCGCCATTGAACATAACAAAAAACGTCTCAAATAGTATATAGACTCAACACAAGTTTTATTTCAGTTGAATGTATCCAAAATATTGATAGCAATTTTATTTATAGGTGAAGTGATGCTGATAGCATTTTTTGAAGGTTTTTTGGTTGGTTTTTTTTACAAAATTTTTGGAAACAGAACCTAAGTCAGAAATTTGGTGTCTAAAACCTGGTATTCATGTTCTCCAAGCTTGTTAACATTTTATATTCTATATATGTCCTGCAGAATAATATGAAGGAATAAATTAATGGTACTGAATTTATTAGAAAATTGTTTTCAGGCACAGAACACCAATTGTAATATCAAATCACCAATTACATGTTCAAACCATTGTCAATAATGTCACTTAATTGCATGCTGGGGTATTAAATTCAATCCAAATGGTACAATGTGCATTTGAGATTGATTAGTTTATTACATAAATGCATTAGCTGGTTACTTAAAATTGATTAGCAAGGTTTCAGTTCAGTGCAGGAAATTGCTATGTTAATCCCAGCACTTGTCCCTTTATTTTCCAATTACATAAAATACACTACATGTATTGCAACTGCTGAAAAAAAAACCCACATTGGTCTTCCTCAGAAATTCTACCTATAAACCATTAGAGTCCAAAGACAGGATGTTTATGAAGAAAAGTTTGGGTCTTTGTCTTACAGTACATAAGTATGCTGGGAACTCATAACAGAAAGTACATCATTTGTTGCCCTGCTTATTTACTAGAATAGGCACCTAAAAAGAATTTAAGCAGAATGGTGAATTTTAGTTTCCCACCTTGAAAAATCTGACTTTGACAAAAATCTCCCTTTGATACACATTTACGCTTGGAAAGCAGTTGAATGTCACAGGCCTTATATTTTAAATTCCCAAGGTGTTCATTGCTAAAGACTTAAATAAATATTTACCAGTTGTTCATTGGTAAATATTCTCATGGGAACCCTTGGGGAATGCTGAACTCTTGGACTTAGTTTTAATTTTATTTTAAATTAAAAGAAAGCAGCTATCTCTGATGGAAGATGAAAAAACTTAAAATCATCAGTTTTATCTGTATGGCTGTAAGACATACTCATATTGATCTATTTCACCTTCCAAAAATGTGAACTATCCTTAGGTTTCTTTTGACTGTTTTGCTGTTAAAAGGTATGGAAAGATGTCTGAAAAGGGAGTTGATTTCTATATAACTGTGTTGGTCTACTGAAGTATTTAAAATTATGTCTAGTATTTTGTATTTTTTTTGTGTGTTATATGCTGTAACATGTTCTGTTCCTCAAGAAGGCATCACTGTCGTTCATCACTGCATATTCAGCTCTTCTGACTATGCATCTACTGCGTTTCAACAGATTTCTGTAGTGAATCACAGGAAATAATCACAAGCCAAACTTTCTGGAACTTTATAACATTAAAGTTTCTGAGAACTATCAACCTTTTAAAATCTGGAAATATCATCATTAAAATTCATCAGTAAATTTTTCACAAAATACTGAAATCAAAGATTGAGCACTTCCTAATAGATAAATCTTTTGCTATTTCTTTACTAATTATCTACCAGTAAACAATTTATTGTTTTTTTAATTTTAATGACTATTTTTAATTTGTGAAAAGGTTTATAGGAGTATAATGGAGGAACCAGCTGATTCAAACTGGATTAGAAATTCTTTATTATCTAAAAGCGTTTGCAAATTAATCCAAATTAATAATTTACATTCCATGGATTTATAAATTAGTCATCTTGAGTTTTCATTATGAGTCCCAACTTTGTGTTAGACTGCATTCATGGGCAAACTCCTGAATGATAATGATTGCTTATTTTGAATGCAAACAGAAGAATGCAAACTATGCTGGCTCATGAATATAAAGGAGGTAACTGAGATCCCATTTAGACTCAGTTTTGCTTCTTCTACCTGTAGACTATATACTTGTACCACACCACACAATTCAGCATATTCTCTAAATTTCATTAGATTGTATTTCACCAAGGAGAGAAAATTATTTTACAGTGATCGAGTTTTTGGGTGTGATAGCAGCAATTACTATGCATATATGTAAATCATCATCCATTCAGAACAAACCCTTGAAGAATTTATTTGTGTTATAATTCATTTATACTTTGGAATTCAATTATTTGATTAACCCAAGTGTTACCTGAATACTTGTGGTATATAACACAACTTAATGATCATAGTTAACACTTGCTTGACAATACTATGCAGGAAAAAGTGTGTGCATATGTATGCAAATCTAAATACATATACATAATTTATATATTTATAGAACTAAATATGTGGCTTAAGAATTTTTAAGTGCTGTTTGTTTTCCTGGTTTCATCCTCTTATGTAGATTTTTTTTATTTCTTAGCTAACCAAGTGTGTTAGCAAAATGTGCCTCAGGTCCCATATAACATGCTGTTAAAAATCTTATATTGAGTTTATTAATGTGTCATGAAAATTTTTGTAGGCTTATTGATGGTGATGCATGGCAGGACATGAATCCATTTTATATTTCCTTTTCAGCATGCCATCCATGAAATACTTCAGAAAATCTTCCATAAACTAGGTTGGTCTCAGTTTTATTTTGATCAAGATTCCATTTTTTTCTTCCCTTCTAATTTTTTTTTTGTGTTTTATGAGCATATGTTTAATATAGAGCCCTGGTCAATATGTTACAAAAAAGATGGGTAAATCAGCCCCAAGTTCATAGACAACTAACTCAGATATCTTACACTGAACGACACTCTATTATTTTGTTCATTTAACCTGGTGTGTTATGTAGCACAGAACAAAGTCCTAATTTTAAAATATCTTTTGGAGGGAAAGAAATAAAAATAATATATTGTTTGTTTGTTTGAATTTCTGGAAAGCCATTCTAGTGCTCCATTTTCTTCAGTGTGAGGGCAGAAGAGAAGGAGCTAACAGTTTAATTTCAGCTTTCATATGTTGAATTAATTTTGGGGTAGTATATGCAATTAAATATCTAAAGATGCAATCTATAATCAAATATATTTTTTCCAACTAAACACATTAAAATCCTAAGTCCCCAACAAAATTTCTTACTTTGCATGAACACCACTGTTTTCTTGATATTCTATAGTTAAACACATTCTCTTCTTTGAATGTTGTCTGATTTGTAAATATTCTTTTCAATGATAAGCACCATAACAATCGTTATATTATGATAACAAAGTTATCGTAACAAAGTTATTGCAATAACTTTATAGGTGTCAAATGATACAATAAATATAATCATACCACTTCTACTCAAAAATCCATTATCTATGCCTGAGGATCACATGGACCATTTGACCATCATACCATAGTGGGAACTTTAATTCTGCTGTTGGCCAGCTTTTTCTAAAACGGTATAATTTATGTCATTGAAACCCTAAGTTGAAATTCATGTCATGCAGACAGCCCTGTCATTGCATGGACATTTTAAGTATAGGTATAACATTATGTTTTTCCTGTTTACTAGACCAAATCTTTCCAAATTTTCCAAAATTAACTGAAAATCATCATTACAGTCAAGTTCTTCTTGGACAGAAGTTACAATGACCTGCTGATTCAAGATCACTACATGAAGCTATGTAGACTTGCACCACTTTTCACTGTAAGACTATGAAAAAATGACACTTATTACAGGGATAGTAATATATCCTCTCAAAGCACAGAGTAACTTAATTACTATTTAGTTCTTAGGATTGATAATAACTTTATTCCCAACCAGTATGTGACCAAATCAGTCAAAGAGATCTTCGTTCATTATGTGATTTTAAAACTAATTGTTAAGCTATCTCTGCTGATCACAAAGAGAATCACAGAAAGGCTTAGGTTGGTAGGAGCCTCCTGAGATTAACTAATTCAACTTCCCCGCTCAAAGCAGGATCAGCTACAGCAGGTTGCTAATGGTGGTCTGTCAAGTCAAGTTTTAAATATCTCACAGACAGACACTCAAAAAAACTCTCCAGGCAACTCGCTCCAGTGTTTGACTACACTCAGAGTGAAAAAAAACCCAAACAAAATAATGGATTTCCCTGCATTTCCATCTGTGCCTCCATGCCTTTCTCATGTCACTTGATGACAGTGAGAATAGTCTGGCTCTGCAGTCTTACTCTACCCCACATCAGTTATTCATATGGATCTTCCCTGGTGTTTTATTATTTTTCTATAGTATTTAGCATTTAGTCTGAGCATTTCTTTATTAGCTATATTCATCCTTCCCTGCCTTCTGTTACTCTGTGTTTCGGTCTGTCTGTATCTGTGTTAGGAATACATGTAGTGTGCCTAGCACTCTGCTCTAATCTAGATTAGATTTTGTGATCAATTTTTTTCTTCCTTTCTCTATTTCAAAAAAATAAAGCAAAATTCCCACTCCTCCCAGTGAAACAGGGCATATTGAGGACCTTCATTCTGTAGTTACAGCATTTCTTCACACTATTTGTTTTGTTTTTCCTATTGTTTTCAGTTTATGAATTTATGTCTTTTAAAACATGCACTACAAACATTTCTACCTCCATCCTAGTGTCCTAAGAGATGGTATATTTTGCTGTTCATAATTCAATATCATTTGGCTATCTTTTGCAATTGATATGAACAAACCTGATTAACCTTAAGAAAAATTGCCCTGACCTTGGACTAGCTAGAAATCTAAAATTCTTTTCATGAAAGAATCAATTGGGAGATGAAAATGTTCCCTAAACCCTTTTGGTGAGGTAGATCTTTTAACATTCCTTAATCACCCTGACCTGTTGTTTTTCTTGTAAGGAGAGGGTCAGTATAGTGCTTTCACTTGATCTTGCATCAGCAAAGGCGATTCAAAATTTTATCCAAATCTGATTTGAATGCCTTTTCTCATTAGATATTCAGATACTTATGGAGATTTCATTGATCACTCTTTAGTGTTTTTCTTGGTGAGAGAAGACATACATTTGTTTTGATTGGAGGCTTTGAAATATACTAATGGGTATCTCATGCTACGCCTTCATTTAAGTACGAATATGAAGAAGGAAGGAGTAAAGAAATTCTACTTCAGATGGCTGATGTAAGTGTGCAAATGTTGATATTTGTAAAGCTAGATTGTTTAAGTTATGATATGCCATATCGATGGTAACTAGATGAAAACCTGATGCTGAGGTACTTGTAATTTAAAATAGAATAGAAGGCAATTAAAAGACAATGAGGTGGATTCTCTGAGTCATAAAACTAGTTTAATATTCCTTGTGTACCCAAACCATGGAGGGTTGTAAGGAAAAGAAAAAGAGAAGACAGAAAAAGAGGATTGAATCTTTATCACATTGTATACACATCTGAGATGAAACATGAGCATTTAGAAGGTCTTATCATCTAAGGTTCTGTGAGTTTGATTGATGTTCTGAATCCAATGTAAAAAAACCTTCACCTATCAAAAGCAGTATCACAAATAGTATTGGGCTTCATTTTTGGTACAGCTAATAATGCTATCAAGAAAAGATCAATGACAATAAAGATAATTGAACTTGAACTTGCTCTGTACCACCTAAAACAGGTGAATGGTTCCAAATATTGGTGGAAAACTTTCCTTTACTCTGATTTTGCTTTGCCTGCTCTACTGTGTGATAATCTCAGTTAGCAGTTTAGTGCCTTTCACAATATTCAGTTTGGAAAAGGAGAGGAACACTTCTAGGAGATGATGAAAATAATGCCTCTAAGATTGTAACAGGATGCAAAAATTGAAAGCCAAGCCACAGAAGCCATACATCAGAGAAAAAGTTAGAATAAAGAACCCTATGGAGTGTATCAATTTTACTGCCTTAGTTCAGGTGAATAAATGAGCGAGTTCTTTCTAAATTGTGAAATATGTGAATATTTTCAATAAACACATGAATGTAATGCTGCTAAAGAGAAGGAGAGACAGTTTGCCAAGAAAATAGAAAGCCTGAACTGTACAAAAGCAATGTGGGTTTTAATTCCTTCACATTTGAATTAAGACATATGTTGTCCCTTGTAACTCTCACTATACCTGTCGAAGGCATCCTTTATCTGGATGCTTTTCAAAGTGCTATGTGGTCTTGGGCAACCTCTAATGTTACCTCTATAGCACAAGAAACTATTATAGATGGCCAAAGGAAACTAAACCTTTTTATTTTATTTTATTTTATATTTATATATATTTTATTCTTTGACCAAATGTGTTTTCTGCTATTCAAGCTGAACAGTCTTTTATGATGAAATTAATCCCACTAGAATCCCAGGATGAAATCTTGTCTGCTATGAAATCAATGCTGAAACTCTACTGGATTTTAAGGAAAGTTGAATTTCATGAGCTTAAGCTATTATGAGCAAAACCAAAACAAAGGCTTAAAATAATAATGGATAACATTGATTTCATGATAAGTGAAATTCTGATTGCTGTTTTTTAAGTCTGCCCAATCACTTCTCCTTTTAAAATGTTATTTTTAAAATTGATACCCTTGCAATTTTAGACAGATAGCATCTAATAGATTCACAGCTGTATGCTTAAAATACTATTGGCAGAGGCAAAATCAGATGCCTATTTCCATAACTGACCTTTACATTGTATATTACAACCTGTGTTGAGTCCAACTTCGAACACTTCGATACATCTCCAGTGTGACCCTAACACCTTTTCTTACTATTTTCTGCATAAAGTACAGAGGAACAAATAAGAAGAGGAATTCTAAATTTGCAGTGAAACACCTATATTTTCTCTAAAGGAAAACTGCTCTCTAGACATTTCTGCAACAGATGAAATTATTTTTTAAAAGACAGTGTTTACAAAGTTTGTCAAAAAGTGAAGGAGAAAGTTTGGTTGTTTGAGGTTTTCTTAAATTTTAAAATGCTCAACACATTGGGTCTTAGATTGTTAATTACATCCAGATGATTACAGCTTCTTGGTAGAAAGGAATTTTTCTAGGGAAAATAGTGATGGTTGAACTCTGGTTTTATGTGGCTGTTCACACATGGTAAAATAACATGGCTCACCCTGTCTCCATTATGAAACTGAACATGGTCCACCACAGTAGAATCAGGTTTAGCCAATTAGACCAATGAACTTTTGTCTGTGTATTTAGCAAATAGTAAGGTATCATTAGAACAAAGTAGATCTGGAAAGTTGTTTATATAAGGAGGTTTCTCCAAATTTGAGCTGCTCTTGAAGGAAAACAGGCTGTGGCAACACAGCTTCTTCAAAACAGTGAAGTTAACTGTTATTTCAGAAACCCTAAACAATAAGACATAGGAGCATGGTAGAGACAGAATTGGTTTATTTGAGAACATAAGCTCCGCAGAATGAGTAGTTTGTCTTTGCCTCTCCAAGTTAGTTGCACACATGCATTTGAATGAGATATCTTTCATAAAAGCCTTCTGGGCTCAGATATAGAAACAAGACTGCAGATAATCAACATAAAGAATGAATACTGTCCAAGTACAAAAGCAATTGTGAAAAAAATAACAAATGCAAAGAAACCCAACAAAACCTAACAAAAAGCCAAAGCCAACAAAAAACAAAACACCAGAAAACCCCAAAAAAACCCAAACCAAACCTAAACCAACCGGCCAAAAAAAAATAATCAAAAAACAATGTGAAAGGTGGGGAGGGTAATAGATTTACTTTAAAGTTAACATTCATTAAAGATGAGGGTAATGTCCTGTTTTCATATAGGTACTTAAACCACACAGTTTACACTTCTGTAAACATCCAGCCAATTATTTTCCACTTAAAACATTTAATTTGAACTGGAGTTGTAAAGGATAGATTATGTCCAAGAACTCCTTCAGCTCTAGTCCTGTTTGCTGAATCAGCCAATAATTATGCTATCAGAAGCAGTAACTTTCTGTTTCCAGAGTAATAGAAGTAAAGCAGGCTCTTTAAGAAGGGTTACATTACCATCTGAGAACATGATAGAAAGCAAGAACTTGAGACATGGGATGTAGAGAGGTGCCAGGGGTATCAGTGTGGCCCAAATAAAATACATAAAATAGCTTATGTCTTTGGTCTGATCTTTTTCCCATTAAGGCAGTAGGAAGACTCCTATTAATTTAAGTAAACTATGAAACATCAATAATATCTGTCTTTGGAAAGTTATTGGAGTCCATGTAGCTGCAAAATGAAATCTCAGAATGTCAGTGGAGTTAGTAGATGATAATTCTCTTGGAATAAATACCTATTCTAATAATCCAAAACCAGGATAATCAAATTCTCATGCAAAGAAAATGGCAGTGCTTAAATATTTTTAAAACAATTAGCTCTAAATGGCTTAAAACACAATTGTGTTTGGCATAATATATCTGAGCCTCTGGTGTCATGCATTCCATGCATTTGCCTCCTTCCTGTGTATGGGAATTTAAATCATGGTGCAGTAGTATAACATATTAATTGTAGAGGCAGAAATTACCAACAACAAAAATGTATGTGCAGACACAATATCATGGTATCCCAAGGTAAATAATGAAAACTTGGCTTTTAGTACTATATTTATATATTACAGGTAATATATACTTAAGCACTTTAGTATGTGAGATAAACATATTGGATAACTTCTAAATAATGCTATGGGTTCACAGTTCAATCTAGATATACTAAATAAAAAGAAATAAATCAATTTCAGTATGAAACCATAATTTCAAGCAGTAATCTGAGGGTAAAGGCGACTAGGATTCTGTATTCTTAACACTACAATTTTTCAGTAGTGTAAATTACAGAACTATATGTTGATTCTTACAGAGATAAGAAAGAGCAGATAACATATGGTCCAAAGGATTTCTAGGTGTAACAGGATAGTCTTATGCATATGCACAGGTCCTTTTATCTCCAAGATGTTTTAAGGAATGGGTTACTGGATAATATATCTGAACAATTCATTGAAAACAGACAGCAAATTAATCAACATAAACATACCAACACCATAGCCTTAGTAGCTTAGTCATGACTAACTATAATTTAATTGTGACATTTCTACAACTATAGCATGGAATTCTCCATGAGAAAACTTTGTTTGCTGAAAAACACCACAACATCATAAAAAGCTAACAGTGTAATATTTCTACACCAGAAACATGTTTTTGCCAGGCTAGGGAAAATCTATTTACTATTTTTATATTAGCAAGTCAGATGCTATCTTAACCATGTTTTCCATGCATTCACAGGAAGAGAGATTCAATTATCTGTTTCCAATTAAATAAACTGTCTTTTAGAAATATGGTCTCTCTGATTTTAGCAAATGCCATAACAACAGGACTATCCATACTGAATGGATATGATCAGTGCATACAAGATTTTGCTGAACTTTTTTTCAGCCCTATTGACATTTAAGCATGTTAGTAAAAGTAAAGAAAAGTAGTTGCTAACTAAAGGAATTTCTGTTTCTTTCTGCTATAGTGTCACTTCAGATCAGTTTTCAGTTACTTCCATATCAAGCATATCAATCCAATCAGTATCCATGTTCAGACTCCTGGAAGAAGAACACACAATGACCCGAGTGAGCCAAAAGTTATTACATGTATTTGCACTAGGGAATCTGGTGGAGCTAAGGAGCACTATGACTAGCTAGGAGAAATAATAATGAAATATAATACTGCTTTTTTTCCAGACCTCTGTTAAATGAGTATTTTCTTGCACCACATAAAGTATGTTTTCCTGAGCTAATGCCAATGAACTCAGGAGCACGATGAAGTCTCTTTCTCATTGTCTTTTCCATTTTGCGTTAACTTTGTCCCATTAATTTTAAAGAAGAATCCCACCACCCTTCAAATAAAGTATGGAATAATAGAAATGACTATATGTATCTACAAACTCTGAATCCAATAGAAAATTTTATTCCCTAAATTGTTATACTTATCCCTATTTTGTAACACTATACATTAGCATTATTTCTATTTGTTTGTTTACTTAAATGCTATAAAATTATCTCCAGAGCTTCTGCAAAGGAGGATTATTGGAAGGGGTAGGTATGGGAAGCAGGACAACAGGCAGTACTGTACAACTTGGAAATGTTCCACTTGATATTAAGCCTCTATTAAAAATCCCATGATAAATGGATGTTGGGCAGTGAGTGACCTGTGTTCCATTTCTGATCTGATGTTACCACCGAGGACTGTGGAGTAGATGCATTTTTTTTTTTTTTTCCCTAATGAAGCTTCTCTGGAAGAATTAATAGGACAATATACTTTCTGGGAGCTAAATGACCTTTACAAGTTTTTAAAATAAGCCTTTGAGAAACAGATGAAAATATAAAAATTCAAGTAAAAACATTTCCCAGATGATTAAAAAAATGAACATAGTTACCACATTGATAGTGTTATGAGAAAGAGCATCTAGATCATAAAGAAGACAGATGGGCCTGAAACATGGAATAAGAAACAGATGGAGATAAAGATTTGCACATGTAAGTGAAGGAGACTTTTCTTTCTTTAATGTTTAGTCAGAACAAGGGTCTCTATTAGCAAGTTTTTATGGAGTGAGAGGACTGGGAGATTTAGAAAAAAAAAAGGCAGTGAGAAAGAGAATGTCCAGCTTTGAACTGATTCTGTCTTTAAATGACATCAACCCCAGTGTCTTAAAGTCAATGTCTTTCTAATGTTTGTTTCCTATAATTAGTGAACTTAGAGATGGGAACTGATAGTCTTAGTGTTGGAAATGTTTTATTTGGACTAAATAAAGTGTGGGCAAAGTCAGTGCAAGCATCCACTGACTTTTGCTGTGTTTTTACCAACACTGACAGGAAATGAGGTCCTAAAACAATGAGTGGGGATTTTGGTTTTCATAGTTCATACACTCTCTTTGGAAATTGTCAGATAGTTCCCATTATGCAGGCAAAGTTTAGGATCCAAGAACCTCTTTGTATCTGTATTCTAAATACTGGCACTGAGCTATCTAGCATCAGAACTGCTAACACAGTAGCCCTTGGCAGGGCTGGAAACACAGATACACTTTAATAAATCTACTAGAGGGTTTGAACTCCTCTCACGAGGAAAGATCCAGTTAATCAATCTTCATTTGCAGGATATTTTTCATCCTTTTTCAAACAACACAAGGAAATATTTATTAAAAAGACACTAGTAAATTAGTATTAACAGTATCTTTTCCAATAGGGATTAACAATCCCACTGTCACAGATGAAGAAATAGAAAGGAATGACTGGACCCAGCCTTGAAATGGCTGTGATGAGTTATAACTTGCTTCAAATAAGAAACAGAGTACATAACATTTAATTGATCATAAAAGAATTATGTTACTGACGTTATGACATAATTAGTAAAACTGGAATTTTAGCAGGATCACTGTGACTATGACATTTGCACTTGCAAAAAAATCAGTTATGATTAACATAATAGGCTGAATACAGTGTGTTATCTTTAATTAGATATATTATTACAAAAAATCTGGAAACAACTTCAGAAATCTTCAGCAAGTTGTTAGGAACTCATGAAGTGAATGACAACAGAGGTCAGCTAAGAGAGAGAAGCCAACTAAATACAAACTTTCAAGAGAAGAAATATTTGAGTTCTTCATTATCAAAAAGACCAGTCAGAATACAGACAGTGGTACACATGTGAAAACTGATCCCAACATTGTTGAAATGCTAATGATCTGAATGCCAATGGCTCATGAGAGCCAGAGGTCAGGCTACAAATTCTGTATTGAGATTATTTCAGTTTACAGTTAGGAACTCAGTTTTTCTTATATTTCTTTGCATACTTCAGCTAAAAAAGGTAACTGTGAGCTTTGTATTCCAGGTTTGTCTCTCCCAGGTTTTGTAACACAATGTGTTTGTCTCACTCTCTGCTAATATTGCACTGACACATCAAGTGAAAGAGACAAAAGGAAGTTTGCCATCTCACTCAATTGGGGTTGTGAATCTAGGAGTTAATCTGGCAAGTGAAGTTAGGATTTGATATTCTAATGTGCATCTAATCTTTCCAAGGTTCCCAAAATACTCCAATGAAAAAGTTCACATATACATTTTTTTCCAGTACGTTCTTAGCAATCATGTGCTATTAGCCACCTGAGCTCCACACTAATCAAACATTTCCAAAGCAACAGCAGTGACTAATCACACCTTGTAACAGAAATCAAGCAACTCATCTGGGTATTAGAAATGGTTAGTTACCCCAAATACTTACAGGTATGGAGAAACCTCTGGAAGTATTTTCCAGAGAGGAATTCAGAGAAAGTACTATCATAAACGCCCTTAATCAGCTTCTGAAATGTAATAGCCTTCTTTCTCTTAGCCACATCTATAGCTAATTTAGATTTGTGTCAACTATCTGACCATCTGTTATCCCCAAATATTCTGTAACTCTAGTTAATGTTCCATGCTGGATGAAATATATGACTTGCTGTTGTGGAGATACTTCAGATAGAGAAGACTTCACCTAAAATGCAGGGTTTATAAGCATGCAGAGGCTCTCTGGTATTCCTTATACAGAATTCCATGAACTAGAAGATTTTCTTATGCAATAGAATGAACACAGGACAATATTATACAAAAGAAAATAGTAAAAGCATCTTATGACTTATAGTTTTGGCATCTCCAGATCACTGCTCACTTCCAAACAGGCTTCTGAAAATGTAAATTTCTTTAGAAAGTATTAATATATTACCTTCCCTGTTTGCGTATGAGTTTCTATAAAACAGAAATGATGATGTATTGTTATGCAGCAAGTACATATGTACTATCCTAGCTAAAAAAAATCTAATATATTGATCCACTATTTGCAGACAATTCTGAAAGAGTTAATATACCTATTATTGAGGTCACCAAAGAGGGATTTTCTAGTCTATTTTGTTTTGTTCATTGGAATGGAATATTACAGAAGTTTTTGCTTGATTTAAATTACAGCATTTAATATTATAAATGATGACAGAGAATAAAACCCCCAAAACAACAGACATTGTTTGGAAGACCAATATGATTCTTATCTAAATAACTTGAGTCCATTTTGTCAAACTGCAGATATGATTCTTCATAACCAGTTATGCACAACAAAAACACTTGTGAGAGCAAATTTCATTTTTGTGTTAGTCTTGTAGTAATCTGACATGAAAAAGTGTTTGATTTCAAAGGTGGTGTAGGAATGTTCAAAATACAAACTTACTATGTTTGCATGGGGATTTGAGGATTAGATTTACTACAATAATATTTACAAAGTCTTAGTTATCTGTATGCCCAACTACATTTAAAGATACCCACAAAACGCTCTGGTGCGTGGGAAGTAGCCAGTGATGATGGTGATTACTGTGTGTTACTACTATAAAACATTTTTAATCCTGTACCATAAAAGCCTTGGAAAGGTACTTTATCATTGTATTGCACCACTTAAGGATCAGAAGGAAAAACATAAATTGGTATATATGTATGTACCTACTCAAGAGACTATTGCTGGCATATAAAATGTTTTTTACCAAAAAGAGGAATGTGCTATTTCATCTTCAACACAGCTTCTTCTTTACAACCTTTTGGATAGAAGCTTTCTGGGTGTAAAGCAAATATTTTCATGGGGACTGCATGCCTGCTACTCTTGAGGGGACATGTATTCAAAGCAGAAAACTATCTGCAATCAAAACAACTGCTTGTGTTAAAAAAAAATCACATAGAAGGGGGTCTTGATTTATTCCTAAGATGCTCCTGTAACACTAAGTATCTCTGAATGATGAGAAGATCTCATGAGAAGATCTTATCAAGAGATAAGATAAAGACAAGATCAATCAGCAGGGACACAGATACATGCACACACTGATGGAAATGAGGATGAGGTGTTTATCTTTCCAAAGACATTACTCAAGGGAGGAAAACAAGCTTAGTTTTTAAATCCAAATTATTTAAACAAGTAAATGTGC
>NW_008677638.1:146228-174675 GCF_000695815.1 Acanthisitta chloris | reverse complement strand
CCTACTTAGGATTTTTTTCAGACCCAAAGGAAAATTAAGTCTTCAACTCCCATGTGATACTGTGAAATTATATCAGTGTACTAGTAAACACTGAAGAGGATTGTTCTGCACATATCCTGGCAGATACCTCTTTAAGTACCAATTGAATGAATTATATTCATTACAATTTTTAATTTTTATGGGTAACTTAGTGATGATAACATACAAATAACAGGCAAATGCAAACTCTGACTCCAGGAGCTAATGCTTCAAAATAAAAGCAAAATTCTTTAGCTTATATAAATTGCCACCTTTACAGCTAATTTTCTTACTAAGCCAGCAAAACAACTAGACATTTATTTTAAAAAACAATCACCTGCCATTTTGGTTTGGGGAGTGGCACACTTTTAAAACAGTCTATGCCATTTTGAAAGAAAATATAGTATTTCCTGAAAAATAAACACAATAACAAAATATGGATGCCCTTCTGTAATAAATATACTTAATTTTCTAATACATAATGATGCAATTCCACTTTTCACTGTGATTTTTAAATCTAAGAAAAAAAAAGGAAAAGAAAGAAATGACAGCATGATCATCTGAGTATTTATTCATAATTGGGTCAAGAGGTTAAGAATGGATGTTGTCTCTACTAAGAAGCAGCTCCCTTCCCTGATAAAAGACAAGACATATCAAGGGCAACCAATGACAGAATCAGATAAACAGAAGGCTGGTGGAAAAAAAAGAATACTGGTTTTGATTGTACTTGGTTTGCATGGCAAGGTTTTGGTATAGCAGGAGCTAGAACCATGGCTTCTATGGGAAGCTGCTACAAGCTTCCCCTATGTCCACGGTAACACCACCAGTTGGCTGCAAGATGGACCCACCACTGGAATACAAGGCTGAGCCAATCAGTGACAGTGTAGCACCTCTGGGATGACATGGGTAAGATAGACATAAGAGTTATTGCACAAAAGAAAATTGCAGACAGAGAATTTATATTACAGAGAATATTATTAAAGTGTGTGTATTTTCTACACACATATACATAACCTGAATATGGAATGAAGAGTAAATATAATAGAAGGAACTATCTGTTACTCTAACTCAGAAGTTTTTATTGTGTAAAAAAAAAAAAAAGACAGAAAAAAATGGTTTAGGGTGAAACTATGTTGGGTTCGGGTTTTTTTTTCTTTATGGAAAGAAAAAGAATTCATTATTCTGTCAGATACAGACTTAGCCTTTAAGGAATTGCTTCATAAACTTAATTAAACACATTAATCCTTTAAAAGACAAATTAATGTTCTAAGTGATTGGTACAGCCAAGAGAGTCGAACTATAAATTCTGCTAAGCAGGTGTATTCCATCTTTTTTTCTTTCCTTCTTTTTTTCTCCCTTTTTAATTATCTTGCTTTGATTCATGTTTTCGATATCATTTAAAATACAGGAAATGTTGATATATTGGGAAAACCATCTCTGATTATAGCTTCTGGGATTTAAAATAAAAGAATCTATTTTTTTGAGGACAACTGTAATTATGTGACATATTTGAAATATTAGTTTCTTCATTTAGTCATCTTTTTATTACAAAATAGGTAGACAGTGGAAAGGTCAGAATATTTTCCTTTCGGGAAGATGCGTTTGAAAAAATCTCAGATGGGATTTGGTCTTATTCTAACTTTTGAAAGAAAGAGAAACAAACAGAGAATGAGAGAGAGAGAGGAAGAGACAGAGGAAGAGGAAGGAAGGAAGGAATGAAAAGAAGGGAAATGAAAGACAGTTAAAGACAGCAAACGAAAGAAAGCAAGAAAGCAGGGAAGCAAACAAGAAAGAAGAAAAGAAAACTGTGTACAAAACTATGTGACAAATCTATGACAATCAGGAAGAATAATTTGAAAAAACAATTATACACAATTCTAATTCTAGACAAAATTAGGATTTACAGTGAGACTGGATGGTTAGATCAATGTGAATTTTTTCAGGTTCCAAGCATGCTTTAAAGTGATACTTTGACCAAATTGTTTTAATTTTTCAAAATCATAAAACTAATATTATATAAATATCCACAGACTGAAGAGATTTAGAAATATTTTCTTTCTCCTTTGCATAAGTAAATAAAAAGTTGCTCTTGGCTGCAGCCATGTGCTTCACTATCTTTTAGCCTGATGAGCCATCTGGGACTTCTGAAATTCCACTATTCTGTGACATTCAGCTTTTCAGCTTTCTGATTTTCTGTATGGATTGGAATCCAAATTTTCAGCTAACAAGGAGAAGAAATGTGAATATCTTTATCAACTAGAGCATTTTTCAAATATCTGTAGCAGCAGGTTTTCTAATGTGTTGTTGTACTTATCCAAATTAGCACAACTATGAAGAAACTATGGTGTTTTTGTTGTGAACAGATCCTTATCCTGACAAATGAACCTGCTATTGCAGACAACATAGTTATAGGCAATTATATTGCAAGTCCTTCTAAAAACAAAATTTAACTTCAGGTGAAATTTCTAAAATTCATCATTTAATGTTTTAGAACATTTTTAAAATATGAAAATGACTAAAATAACTAGTTTACATTTTTTAGCTCATTTCCAACCTCAAATGCTAAAAGCAGACCTTGAAAACTGTGATACTAAACAATAGCAAATAAAATTATTACATTTTTTTGACAAATAAATATTCAGGGTATCCTGAAGTCATGAAGAATATAAACTATCATTTAAATGTAACATAAAAGAATCTAAAAGTTTCTCAGATTCTTTATGTATACTCGGAACATGCCCTGCTTCTCATTCAGAAAATAGTGGTAGAAAGAAAAATTGAAGATGATGTCACTCATTTTTTATATCCTGAACTAGAGGTCAGAGTACTTATTTGAGAAGCTAATTCAGATTCTGACTCTTCTGTCATCATATTCATATCTCCTTGGAGTAGTCTTAAGGAAAATCTGTGGGGTCATTTTCAAGGGATCACAGTAGTTAAGACTCATACAACCAAGTAGGAACAAGAGCAAACGTAATTCTGTAACTATCCAGTAAATCTGCTCCACAGAAAATGGTGAGTATGAATTGTCGTTGTCTTCTTAAGCACCTTTTGTGCCTATTTTTAGCTATTTACATGCAGAAAAAAAACCCTTATGTATATGCTCATGAACAAATTCATACTTCTATAACTCTTAGATGGAGAGAAGCCAATAAAAAAACTTTCAAAACTCCAAACAACTGTCCTTGAAAATGTAGCATTGGTTATAAGATACTTCAAATTTTCCATGAAGGTAGGTATTTCAAGGAAATTCACATTTGTCCCATCAGTAAACATAGTAGTACAAATGCTTTAACATCCTGATAATTGCCAGGGTAAATTAATGGGGTGATAGTGTTTTGATTTATGATTTGGAGGCCCCTTCTCTGTGCTGGCCTTCAGGAAGATTGAGCTGTCTCCCATGTTCCCTGAAAGTGAGTCAATGACTGTTTATTCATTCCCTTGATTAGAAGGCTGCCCTGAAGCCAAACACAAGAGACTGCTATAATAAATGCAAGACTCATAAGCTTTGTTTTGTTTTCTGGATTTAGTGCTAAACATTAAAAGGAATTGGAGATTGATTTTTGTGCATGGAGAAGTGCCAGATAAAACAGCAAGCAAGTGAATGGCCTTCTTTATAGAAACAAGCTCTGTTAGCATGAGATGCCAGAGACATAGCTGAGGTTTAACTGCTGCTATTGAACTGCTTGGAGCGGGTTTTTTAGTGTCTCATCAGCTGTTGACACCTGAGGTCTCTTTATATTTTAGCTCACAGAATAGCCATTTTGGCAGAAAACAGTGAGTGGTGAATTACCTTTCTGCAACTAATAACCAAGTTCACTTTTTCAGAATCTGAGGGAAGAATACTTGAACATCCAGTTGTATTTAGCTCCTGCACCACTATCGCTGAAGAGACACACACATGCACACACAGGTGTGTGAAAGAATGAAAGATAAATAACTTGTTAATACATTAATGCTTTGATATTACTTTCTTCCTGTTCCTTCCCTGTCTCATAACGTGATGATGTAAAGGTACATCACAAATTTATTTCTCACAGCTTACCTCCTCCCTCGACTCCTGTAGTGGGATGCTTTCTTTGTCTGGCAGAGCAAGCAAGCGGTTTCAGTAGCAGCTGACAAATTGGCCAATAATGTGGGTAAAAAATGCCGTCAGTAGTCATTTCTCTACGCTGCAATTTACGTGTCAAGCCTGAAAAGACTCTTCTCCCATGTTTTGGGACTTAGAAACACATCAAATAACTTTTGCTAATGGAGTCTCTGGTAAAGTGAAGCCAAAATTGATAGATCAATTGATAAGTAAAACAGTTGCCTTCTGAGTATTAGTTTGAAGAGGATGCTTACAGTTTTTGGACCTGGACAAAAGAAATGTTCCCTATAATAAAGGACTGAACCTTCATCAAAAATTCTCTATCATGGTATACATTCAGGAGAGCTCTTTCTCCTGAAGTAGCCAGGATACCAGGAGGCTTATTGGCAGGATTGCTTTGAGAATTACACCTCCAAATTTCCTTGTAAAATAAGGACAGATGCTAACCAGCTAAAAAGAAGATTTTATCTTTTTTTTTAAAGTGAGAAAAAACTGCTAATGTAAAGCAGTTTATGGAATGGCAGTGCTTTGAGGAAAACAGGACTGACTTGCACCAAGCTTTCAAAAATAAGCATGTGCCATTTGCAAATTGTGAACATGCAGTTACAAATCAGGACTGTGTTCCCTGTATAGCTACAAACATGCAGAGATCCTAATTGGGCCTTGGAGTTTACACGGTCAGTAATGAAAATATGGGTATAACTCATTCAGATGGAATCTCTTTGATCAGTTCTCTAGCAAGACATAATGGATTCTGAAGTCAGATTTCCCTAACCGTATTTATTCTTTTACTTATTGCTATGACACTATTTTAAAGAGCTGTTGACCTCTTTCTCTGAACATTCCCTATTCAACAGACTATTTGTTTCTGAGATTTGCCAAATCAAATGGCCTTTTTATTTTTCTTTTGATGCATAAACACACTGACAGTTTTCAAGGATGGAAAAGCTTGCTGTCTTACTTTTTTCTTCCTTCTAGGACAGTAAGCACAGCATTTCTTACAAAATAAGGGATCTAAAAGGAACTAATCCGTTATACCAGATGTATAAAGAAAGTCGAGAAATTAGGACTTTAAATTAATATTTTACAGAAATTATTTTAACAGGAGATTTTGTGGAATATATTTCCATATCTGACTATTAAAGTACTCCTCCTTTCACAAAAAGATTATAGAACTAAAGATGTTCTATGCACTTGGAAATCAACAAATTATAATTGTCTGCAAGGAAAGCTGTTAGATTTTTCATTGAAGTTAATTCCCCACTTTGTTTAGACAGGGAGATCCATAAGTTTTGATCTTGCTTTCTTTAACTCATTGCAATGTTTCTGGTGTAATGTTAGTGTTAGTTAAAATGTTCCTGGATCAATTAGGAACAGTACTCTTGAAAAACAAGTTTTTGGTCAGTAGCTCAATCATAGCATAGCAAGAGCTGAATGAGCATGTATAATTATAAAATTTTAGAATTTGTGCCCATCGTTGTATCCATGGTATGTGGGCATCTTAGTTACAAAGTAGACTGGAAACATTATATTGCAAGGTTATGCTATGGAATGCTTGATGTATTTCTTACCAGTTTCTAGAAAGCACTGCCTTCAATGAAAGCACACTTTCTTTGAGGCATCTCTCCAGTCTTTTGATTTAACTTCCCAGAGGAAAGCTGCTGCATGGAACCTAGGACACATGTCAAAGAGACTTTTAACCGCTGATGCTGGACCCTGATTGTGGGTGTACACATGGTACACAGAAAGTAAGGGATAGATAGTAAGAACAGTTAAGTACAAGAGAGTATGGTTTTGAGAGAGTTTTAAAAGGTGAGGAGCCACCTGTGTGCTGGGACCTAATGCTCCTTCTGTTGGTGGCATCATTTAATAAAACTACATGTGGAATTTCCAATTTCAGACCACTGCTTCTGATAACTTTGAAATAAAGGCATGTGAACATTTTGCAGCATATACAACAACTTGAAAGTCCTAGGTTCAGTCTATCCTAGGGTCAGTCTGCAATGACTTAACTAACACGCTTTACAGCATAAACCTTTGTTAATCAGGTCTTTTCTCTCATGAATTTATATCAGTTTATTGGGATCTGCTCTCTAGCTAAGCAGGGCAATACTTGACTTTCTGGAGTGTCTTCCTTTTTCCTGTCTGGAAAACTATATTTCTTTAAAATTTCAATATTTATTTAAGATCCTTTCCTGTTACAGAGAAAATATGAACCTTGTTGTAGGCAAAGAGATTATCACTATTCCTTTCAAGAAAAACAACTTTGAAGTTCATGAGATATTGCTGATAAGTCTGCTCACTGGTTCATTGAGTTCTTAGCCTCTAAGTTAAAAATAGAACAAGACTGACAATTAGAAACAATTTATGATTCAGTTTCAGCACTAATATTATTTTTTCCCTGCTCTATTTCAGCAAAGGAAAAGAATTTCAATCACTTTCCACTTAAAAGAAAGTAATCTTGAGAAAGCCAAAAACTAAATGCCAAATCATAACTGTTTACTGGTGTTGTCAGGAAGACTTCAGAGATTCATAGTCTATTCCTCACTCCATAGGAAACTGATGATAGAAATAACTTGCATGAATGTAGCAGTATCAGATAATTCTTTTTTTGGTGCTGTTCATTAATACATGGAAGGGACTTTGTTCCCACAGTTGATTTAACACCCTTCACGCTCATTAAATACAAGAACTCTGTATTCATGAACTCATCATTATTTTCATCACTATTAAGTTCAAGCTGATAAAAAAACTGCAAAAGATTATGTTGCTACCTTTTAAACCCATTTCAAGAAAACACCATCTCACAATGCTTCTCATTGATTCTTTCAGAGGGAAAAAGTATGTCTTCATATCCTTGTTTAAACAGCTGCTGATAACAAGATAAAAGTCTGGTAAGTTGCTAAGGAGAGGGGAAAAGGAACTACAAGTCAAAGCCTTTGACCCTTAGGATGCTGCTTCAAATTCAGCCTCAAATAGTCCTGACTGAAAGTCATTATCTGCTAATGACTGTTCAGCTTATGTAAACTCGGTTGTATGCATCTCAGTCTGAGTTCCTGGTAAGTAAACACCCACTGCAGAATTAAACCCCAATGCATCTTCTTCAAAGGTCAAATGTATAACAAATCATGGAGATAAAAATCCAGTATCAACCATAAACCCACTTTTTATCAGGCAATGATTTGAAACAATGCTGAAGAAAATAGGGTAAAACTGAACAGAAAGGATAAAACATGGCCTGCAGTAAAACATACTATAGGAAAAATAGCACCAGTAATTCAGTGCCTAGATCATCAGTGCAGTATCTTACATTAACATAATTCAGATATTTTTATATTTGAAAGAACTAACGAGTCTTTATTCAGCTTCTTTTCCCTTATATTTGCATGAGACAAAGCACTCTTAATATATCTTTACGTGTGGTAAGTGTCAGGTTTCTCAAATGTATTACTTATAAACACTTCAAAATAATCTTTTGGGTTTCTGATAGAGAATTTTTTAGCCTGTTCTATTGCCATACAGTAAAGCCCAGCTTTTCTCATCATTTCCCCTAAACTTGGAGTAACTCCTTCTTGACAATCTCTTAATCATGGTATTCAAACCAAGTGATGACAAATATATTTCAGATAACTATATCTTAAAAAATCAAGCTGTTCCCTCATGATGAGAAGGACTCATTCCATAGTACTTTTTGCCTTCAGATATCAACTGTAAACCTGGATTTCAGAGCTCTTTGGCTGTCTAAGGAAATTTGAAGGTAAGAATCATAGAGAAAAAAGGTTGATGTCCTGTTTTTTCATGAAATTATGTGTTTATTGTCCTGTTAGATCTAAAAGCTATGCTGAACAGTGGAGAAGAAATCCATAAAATGATTTCTACTAAATCTCTCAATTCTTCAGCAAATCCTATACAGCACTTAAAAAATTTTACAAACTATATATTTGATGATGAACCAGTGAAAGCTGCTGCTTGATTTCTTGAGAGCTCTTTTGTTTCTTTTCTTTTGTTCCTTAATGATTATTCACAAGTCTTGTCAAGATACATCTTGACTTAGATGCTATTCTCTGCAAAGAGTGAGACAGGAGGAATGCCCACTTTTTTTTCTTTTTCACTTTTTTTTCCTCCTGGGCAACTTGAACATATAGGGTTATATAGAGAATAATATCCTGAGAAACATCTCCCAGCCATAGGAAATAATGTTTCATGAGAAACAATGGAGATGAGGAGATCATTATATGGCTGTTGGCATTACAGCTTGGCCTGTTAAAAGCAGAGTGATGTTCTTGAACTCATAACTGAAACAGCTTTACATTCTTACAGCATCTTTCCTTCTGGAACTTTAGTCATTCAACACATCCAGTAGCAGGACCTATTAAGTCCACCGCACACAAGTTAAGTGAAAAGACTTTTTTTTTCAGATTGATTCATGAATCAATGTGAACTCAAAACCAGCTCTGAAATCCTGACTGAACCCCTAGTTATAATTATTAAATGGCACTATTTCCCACCTGCAGTCAAAGATCAAGACATTTAAAAGTGCTAGCTTAGTGCATCACACAAGGAATTAAATCAAAGCTGATGATGCTCACTACCCCTGAGATTTAGCTCATCACTGGGGGCATTTCAACTGTTTCGTCTATATTTCATGATGTTTCTTGCTCCTCTAAATACTCACATATTGCTTGCACTTATTTCTTCCCTACTTCCCTTCTGCATCCTTTGGAAACTGTGAATCTGTATAACAGATATTTTCTGTATGATATCGTACTGTCTCCTTAAGCAGCTGAGCTATCAATTATATAAATGAAGCAAAATAATGATTGTATAGTTCAGGGGTCTTAGCAACTCAAAAGGAGAGAGATATGAGCTAACATGTCTGTCCCTAGGTTTCTACTTGGTATTGCTGCAAATGCTGATGAGTTCACAAAATGTCTGTTTTACAAACCAGGCAAATGTTCAGAGCTATTTCAAAAAGTTCATGGGACAAAAAGCTGTTTGAGGATGACCAACAGGAAAATGACATCTGACACATTGAAGAAATGAGGTAAAAGCAGAATCTGGAAGGGTAAAAAGTTCATCCTCTTGCAGAATTCCAAGTTCCTGGTTTCCATTACATTTTTATTATTATAATATTTGCATGACTGTAGCTGGACCTCTCATTTTGAAAGCTAAAGGAAAAGTTGTTAGCTGCAGTTAGACAGGAAACCGTCCTCCCCCAAGCTCAACAATGCCTCATAAAAATATCAGGTCACAGATTACAAGAGAATAACTTGAAAGTTCAAAAATAACAAGTCTTGCCTCAGTATGTCTGGTATTAAAAATAGCTTTTAACCTGCTTAAGATTGAAAGATAATATTATTTCTATTCTCAAGTTCTTGCTCTTTCTCCTTTTGATCTGAAGTGGAAAATTGACTGTAAGTATTTATTAGAGACAATCAAACCATGCCTAATGGACCTTTGTGACTAGCCATACTACTTTATAATAATTTTTATACAAATGATTAGAAGTCCAAATACTAATTTCCTATTTAATTCTAATTGGTGACATTTTTAATAGTTCTCATTTTGTCATGTGATACTAGTATATATCCTCACAAACTTTAAATGCCATCTTGAATTTTCAGTCAAGTCCTCTGCTAGGCTGCACTTGAACAAGGTTTACAAGAAGACTTTGAGGTCACTGGGGCTGTGAATGTGGTGGAACACAGACCAGAACTTCTACAGAAACAAGAAACATCATTTTAATGTAAAAAGTTGCCCCAAAACAAATCCAGATTTTTAACTGAAAAATTTTACTTATGACTCTAGAAAATATATTTGCAGTATCTAATCTCCCTTTCTACTTGCAGATTTTTCATTTTCACAAGTATATCCATGATTCAAGGACTGGTGTTTCCTGTAATCCACCTTTCAAACTGTAGTAGTTATGATTCAGTATTTGAGGACTGTAACTTGCCCTCAAAACCTCACACCTTATTTTTGGATTCCTGATTGAATCACATTTTTTTTTCTATTAAAAAATATTTCATGGAATCTTTCTTTCCTCAGACATATTTTTGTTCTTGTCATGGTATTTTACTATGTGCAAAGTAGATGCAGCTCCAGTGAATCTGAGTATCAGGATAGCTGCCTGTGACTCCATTCCTGAACATGTCAAAAATGCAGGGTGGTGCCACAAACCCTGTTATTTAAGTACCATGACAGTCACCCAACCTACAAATAGTATTTTATCCCTAAGTATGGGACATGGCAACAGTGCATTGTGACAGTCATCTCCTGCCTCAAAAAGTATGTTTTTTATTTCATGCTTCAACTATCATTTTCAGTGTCCTTATACCACTGATGAAACTACTCTCTATCCCAGGGCAATTCCATAACACCTGTAAAAGCTCAGAAAGAAATTAGGAACCTGCAACAAGATCCTGAGACTTGCCAGTGCAGCAATACATTGTGAAGACCCTCTGGACTCCCATCATGCCCAATGGAGGAGTGTAGCTTTGTTCATCTGACTCTCAACAGAAACGACTGTAAACAGATCTAGTTGAAAATTCATTTCAACATCTCCCAAACAATTTTTTTCTAATACCGTAACCATTTCAAACCACTGACTCTTTTTCCTGTTGCAGAATGCTGCTTACACACCTATATATGACTCTCCTGATCACTCGATTCTCCTCAGAAAGAGGATGTTACCAACGGTAACTATTTCAGAAAGGATAATAATTTAAATCTCTCATTCCCTTGATTGAGAAAATCTTTAAATAAAGAGCCTTGAAGTAGAAATACCAAGCAGGACCCGACATAAGATAGTTGAGTAAAAACACCTCCTCTTTCAGTTTAGAGTCTGAGTCCCTACAGCCTGGCACTTTGGGCAGAGACAATGTTCAGCGAGTGGGGGAGATCAGACCAGTGTGAGATTATTTTGTGTTCTCCTATACTAACCAATTCTAAGGTCACAGAAGACCACAGAGAGCTGTGATGTACTGGTAAACTTGTAAATGTGTAGGCTTCACCGTGTTTCACCCTTTGGTAGCTATTTTAATGATCCTGACACTTAATTTCTTACATTTAATTTTGTACAATTTCTTCTAACATTTTTTTTTTCACATACTGGTAAAATAAGTATTTCAGATAACCAAGAGAAATTCCAGTTCTTTTTTAGGTTGAAGAGCTCTTTCAAATGTTTGGGGGAGGGGGACAGAATTTAAGTTGATTCATTTTAAATGATGCATAACATGTACAGTGACAAGGACACATTAAGTAGGAGACAGTTCTTACAAATGTGTCACTCCAAAGAGTTGACTCATACACTTAAAGTTAGGTTGCTCTTTAACTGCCTTGCTAAGACACAGTCTAAAATCACAGCATGCATAGTTACAACCTTTACACCTTAACATACTGACAGGATCCTGACAACTTCCTTTTTGAAGAGTTTAACACCTTTTTCACCTCCCACTAAAAAGCATCATAAGAAAATGAAAAAAAATACAGAAATAAGAGAAAATTCACTTGGACAAGACTATGGATTACAATAAATTTTCACAGTGGGAAAGCATATATGGCATTCAGAAGAACTTAAATTTCTTATTTTGTTCAATTAGCACTTAAGCTATGTGCCTCCTTCCATAAATAAATGTAGCTTTGTCAAATCAGGTTACCTTCAGTAGTGTCTGTCTTATTTACATCTTAAAAAGGAGAAAAAATGGTTTTTATTTGCAATTCATCCTAGCACAGGCCAGTTAGAACCTCTGAAGCAACCAATTAAAATTACTGGCTCCACAGCATCATGGAATCACTTTTAGTCTATCCAGATTTCCCTGTAAGCCACTTTACCCTCCAGGGAGTACACAGCTTCTCCTAATTTAGTATCACCAATCATTACAGTTTACTTCTAAATCTCCACTAGAGCCCTCCTAGCTACCTGTTATTAGCAAGCTATTATATTTGCAATTGCAGTCTGCCTGCTCATGAAATGTAAAAAAAAAAAAAAAAAAAAAAAAAAAAAAAAAAAAAAAAAAAAAAAAAAAAAAAAAAAAAAAAAAAAAAAAAAAAAAAAAAAAAAAAAAAAAAAAAAAAAAAAAGCCTCAAGTTCTCCAGGGTCTTGTCTCACAGCATATTCCTCCATCTTGCTACACTGATGAGCTGGACAATTAATGAGGATTTAGCAAAGTTGTAATTGTACTGCTAGCACTAAGCTATCCCATCTTTTCTGGTGGAATAGAAGGTTTTAATGTTTTGTCAATGTGTTGAATCACCTTCTGCCCTACAGTTTGTTTTCAACAAGAGGACTCAGAATGGTTACTTCTCACTATTCATGAGTATGAATAAACATGCTTGGCAAAGTGGCATGAGACAGGAATGTAACCCTTACATCACAAGCTACATTATCTTCTACCTTAGCTTGATCACAGCTTTCCTTCTAGTACAGTAGGAGCTCCAGCACAATAGTGCTGCCTACCATGTGAATCCATATCTTTGACCTGTATATCACGATGGGTTTCTGAACAGAATTTTATAACCTCTGCACTGCACAGGGACATCTGTAGAACAGAGCAGCATGCAGGATCTGGCCCTCAAATCTCTGTGCTTTCCTTCCCTTACTTGTAAAGCAGAACCAAAGTAAATGGTTGCTGTGAATCTGAATTTGAGAAACATTTCTGGCATGCTTTAAATTTGGGTAAGTTTTTATACTGTCATTTATTTATTATCCTTGCCAGACACAAGTGTGCTGTTTTCCAGTAGCCATGCCCCTTATGATCTGTATAGACACATACAGTGGAAAAAGAAACCAGCTGTGCTTTACCCACTTCCAAACACCTTGCTGGAGAAATCAGCAATAAAATCACTGTAATGAATCTTCTTCTTCCACTCTCCATTTCCCTGCCAGTGAGAATTTAAGGTTTACTTGGGAGAAGAATTATATTTGTCCTTCATGTATCCTAGAATCTGCTTATTTATTTTCTGTAAATCAAATAACTCCCCTTTTAACCTTGAACATTCCCCAGTCCTGAAGCAGATAGTCTTGCAAAATAGGCCAGTCAATCATGTTTTCCTTCTCATTGCATAGAGTGGTAGTGGATGAATAGAAAAACCTTCTGTCACTAAATCCTTTCCACCCACAGGCAAAAAATCTTCACCCAATTAACTAACACCAGGTGCACATTTGAATGCGTCAGAGGTATGTGGTATACTTACTGGATAACTATACTTACTAACTTGGCAGACAGACATGAAACCTGCCCCTGATTAGCCTATTTTACTGGAGCTGCAGTGAAGGATGTCTCCCCTCTCAAGAAAAAATCTTAGCTGTTTCTGTGTAAATAATGAGTGCCTTGACCATGCCAGACCCAGTGTACATGTGCATTAAAAAGACTATACATTTTATGAACTGATTTGTCAAGAAGAACCAGTGGCAGCAGTTCACTGCAAAACAAAAAGCATTAACAGTGCCTGACCAGCATTTTAAGCAACTGCTGCATATGTAGAGTATCAGAAATCCACCTCTGATAGGTGGGGTTTCTAGTTTTATGAGTGTAGAGACAGGTAAGATCATCCGGTTCCCTCCAAATCAGCCTTCTCCCCCATATATTTTTGTTCTGACAACTTTAGCTAGCTGAGAAAATAATTTCAAATGTCTGTGGCCGAAAGGAGTCCAGGTGTACACACATTTCCACCTCTGACTACAACTGACATAGCTCTTAGGGGAGCTGAACATCTATCAGTTCAATTTTTGTCTTGGAGGATTTTAAAGGACCAAATATCCCTGAAAATCAGATGGCAACATTTGTAAACTTAGTCTGAGTACAAAGAAACTGAGACATTCAGGATTTAAAAAAAGACTGTTAATATTTTCCCAAAATGTTACTGTTCTTTATTAATATTCTATAACTGAGGTCTTTGCCTGATCTGTGTGGCCAAATTTTTTTATGCAAAGCTATTGGTTTGTTTTCTTGTAGCAAAGCAGCTTAACATATAACTGCTGCAACAAGTCATATTTGAGAATTTCAGTTACTACATGACTAAACCACTTAAATAGCTAAAATCCTGTAATTTGGGATTTTAACTAATATTGGTAAAATTCACTTCCTCATTCTTTTAAGGCATTTGAAAAGGATAAATTTTAAATGCATGGACTAGGTGATGAATTATAGCTACTGAATGTAGACAAGATAATCAGATTTTAAAGTGATAAAATTGTAAGAGCCATGAAGTTTCACTAGGTTGCCCCATTCCATGGATACAAAGTTATTCAACTATTATTAAATTATTCTTGAATCTATTCTCTCTGCCACTTTATGGTACCTCAGAACATCTAAGCCAAAACACAAGCCAAAATCCTTATTCTTTGATTTAGTGACTTGAGAGGGATATGAACCTGTACCTGCACATAACTTGAGCTTGGTGTTTCTACAGGTCTATCACCTTACTTAAACATCAGCTTCCTCTTTTTTCCCCTCTAACTTGAAGATATTGAGGACTATGTTTTAAAATCTGAAAGACTTACATTCACATTTAGCCATGTTTAGTAGACAGAGTCTGATATAACCCAATCTACTATGCTGTCTGTAGTTAAAATACAAACCACACTGCATGTATATCCATCCATCTGCATGTTCATAGAAGAACAGAATCACAGAATGTTAAGGAGTTGGAATGGACCTTAGAGATCATCTAGTCCCAGCCTCCACTGAAGTGGGCAGGGACATGTCCCATTAAACTAGATTGTTCAAGGCTTTATCCAACCTGGCTTTGAACACTGCCAGGGTTGGGGCATCCACTACCTCCCTGGACAACTTGTTCCAGTGCCTTACCACCCTCACAGGAAAAAACCTTTTCCTGAAGTCTAATCTAAATTGCCCCTCTTCCAATTTATGCCCATTACCCCTTGTCCTATCACTGCAGTTCCTAACAAAGAATCCCTCTTCAGCTTCCCTGTAGGCCTCCTACTTCAGACACTGGAAAGCTGCCATGAGGTTACTACCTCCCTGGACAACTTGTTCCAGTGCCTTACCACCCTCACAGGAAAAAACCTTTTCCTGAAGTCTAATCTAAATTGCCCCTCTTCCAATTTATGCCCATTACCCCTTGTCCTATCACTGCAGTTCCTAACAAAGAATCCCTCTTCAGCTTCCCTGTAGGCCTCCTACTTCAGACACTGGAAAGCTGCCATGAGGTTTCCACGCAACCTGCTCTTCTCCAGGCTGAACAGCCCCAACCTCCTCACCCTGTCTTCGTAGGGGAGATGCTCCAATCCTCTTATCAGCTTTGTGGCTCTCCTCTGGACTTGCTCCAACAGTTCCACGTTCTTCTTAAGTTGAGGGAAGGTACCAAATTCTCCTAAAGATCTAGGATTCAAACCTTGGCCATAGGGCTTCTAGTTCAGCCTAGAACACTCTGTCCACCAGATCTAGGCATGTGGACACAGGAAAGATACTAGAAATAGGGTAAGAATAATGTTTCCGTGGTATAAACTCCCACTCTATAGAGATATTCGTTTTAGAGAGTTGCTGTATAGAAAAGTTGCAATTGGATCATTCTATTCAATATAGTCAAGGCTGGCTCTGTTTTTCCTAAATTTATACAAATTTTGATTATTGTTTTTTTGGAATACAAGAAATCCACAATATTTTCTCAATGAGTTCTACAGTTTAGCCATGTATCTATGCAAAAGAAAAGCCTTTTCCTTACATTTGCTGTCAAGCAATGTCAGTTTGTGCTCCCTGCTTTTCCTACTGTGAGAATGAATAATTTCCCTTGTCCATCTTATCTACACCTTTCTCTTTTTATGTCTATATCATATCACTCTTCATCTTCTTCTATTTGAGGGTGATAAATCTTAATCAGTTTAGTGTCTTATCTCTAGCATTGCCCTGTATCTGCTTGTTGCCATTCATGTGGCTGCTAATTCTTCCATAGCAATTTTGAGATGCTATTGAATTTGGTTTATTTTCCTTACAAATGAACTGAAAATTCTTCACAAAATATTAAATGCTGTATCAAAATGTATAGCATCAAATGTACTAAGCTATTTATCAACTAGACCATTTCCATGCACTAAGAGAATTCCATGTATTGTCTGCTAGACATGAATACTCTTGCACAGCCATGGAATAACTTTTTTTTTGTCACCCCAGTGTTCACCAGGCTCAGATTTTAAAGGGACATGCTCCCTGTTACTTAACATTTGAAAGTGTGACTATTCCTTTTAATCTTTACCTATCTTTTCTACACTAATCCCACACTGAATATTTTTCCCAATATTAGTACGTATTTTTAACACCCCAGTCCACTCGGTGTGTTGAGGGGAAAGTAATTTTGAATTACTCTGGGCAGTGAGCTGCGGAAAAAAAATCAATTCTCAGGAGGGTCAAAAAGAAATAATTTTTACTTGGGAACTTTGGGTCACCCATGTGAAATAAGACACTTGGCAACAGGAAAATCAGTAAACTTCACAGCTTTCAAACATTCCCTGCAAACTTTAACTTAGCATAACTTGAGAGAACAAAGCCCTTAGCCCTGATCGTGGCACTTAGCGAGTACTTAAGGGGATACTGCTCAGTGGAGCTTGCAACTTACCATGCTGGAAGGGAGAAAAGAAGATAAAAAAAGAGAGAAGTAGAGACAAGGAGATGAGAAAGTGGGGTAGATAGTCACCACCCGTGGATCCACCGTGGTCTCATCAGCTTCCAACCCAGGGCACTGGGACACACCACCTGGCGCTCATCTCACTGTCCTTTTATCCATTCCCTTAGCCCACAGTGGAGCTTGCAACTTACCATGCTGGAAGGGAGAAAAGAAGATAAAAAAAGAGAGAAGTAGAGACAAGGAGATGAGAAAGTGGGGTAGATAGTCACCACCCGTGGATCCACCGTGGTCTCATCAGCTTCCAACCCAGGGCACTGGGACACACCACCTGGCGCTCATCTCACTGTCCTTTTATCCATTCCCTTAGCCCAGGGCCCATCCCAGCATGACACTTGTACCGTACCTGTGTTTTAGGCAGAGCCAGGAGCTTCAGCATCCATCTCGGGGCTTGCAGCAAGGCCACGTGGTTGACCAGCACCATCTCAGGGCTCACACAGAGCCATGTGCTCACAGAGGCCACTGCAGTGCAGACCTGCAGGGACCTGCTAAGGCTCAAGGGGCTGAGGGAGGAGCAGCCACTGCCCCAGCTACACAGAGCTCGACCTGTTCCCCCCACTGCTTTCCCAACTGGTTGTTTTGAGCCAGACAACATTTCCTCTGGTCCCTGACTGTACTTTGGCATAGCAATCAATTTTTGAGTCAGCACTGGTTATTTCTAAAAATCTCCAGTAACCTCAGACTTTCTAATATGTGTGTTCTTCTGTCTAAAAAAGGAATTGTCATGTATAAGTAGGTGTGAACTGCATGATAGAGGCTAGGAAAGTCTAGAAAACAGATTTTCCCTGATATGTAGTTGGCATGATTATTGTCTCAATCTCATAATTCAACAATTTTCTAGTTTTTCCCTTTGTAGTGACAGTCTGAGAGACAGTAAACTGCTAAGGACAGCAAGCAAGTACAGAGAATATTATTCTGATTCCATTTATATTACAGGGCAGCATAAGCTATATCCCTAAATAATTATTTAGGATTTTTACACCCGTATTGGGTCCTAGAGAACATGTCAGGAAATGGAAGTATTTTTTTCAGTGAGCCACCCTGTAGTGATTTTGGTGGTGAAGTGATCATACAGATCAGACAAATGCCAAGTGAAAAGCAATAATCAAATTTTAGACCATACACCTTCTGGTACATGTAGTCTTATTTCAGTAGACTCAGGCTAGTTTATTCTAAGAGCCATTAGGAACTGAAATGGATACCAAACTTCTCCACCTCCCCCTACAATAACATCCATATGGCTTTCTACATATTGTTGCAAATTCAAATCACTGTGGAATTCCATGCAGTGCTTTTATCCTCTCACCTAACAAATCATCTATAAAACTAAGTACCCTTCACATGGTATTTGTATTAAGGGGTCATCTACTGCTTTCACAGACAGCTATTTGTTATTGGCATGTTTAGGTTCTGCATATAAATAGCACAGATTTATAATCAAATATTTTTTTGCAAAGTCAAAACATTTAGAAGAACTGGATGAAAAAGTGACTGGAGGCAAGTCTTTGCCATCTACTTTCCCACTTCTCCATGGCCTCTTCTTAATGGTAGCAGGTCATCTATAGATTTCTAGGAATTAAGTACACATCTATCCTGCCCACAGGGCAGATAAATCAGAGTTTATGCAGTGTTGTTTGAAGACTTTTTTTATATGCTTATTAGTAGATGTATAGGAAACAGAGTGGGAGGGAAGGGATAAAAGCCTGCTGACTCTGCAGGTTTCATCCTGTAAGTTCAGGCAGTTTGTCTGACCCCCCTCTACCCCCTCCACTACTATGTGTCAAAGGTGACATCTTTGCATTAGTTAAGAGTACATTTTTTCTGTGCTTTGTAAAAAACATTAGAGCAGATGAATGAGTGAACCAGTCATGGAAAATATAATTCAAGATTTGTCTCTTAAAATGAACAACAGAAGATGTTTTTCTAAGACTGTAAAAGCAAGACAAGCATATACCAATACTTCCCACAGTGCTACACCAGATGCCAGCAATCTGTGATTCAAGGACTCTCAGAGCAAGGTGCAGTTTCATTTTTAATTCAGTTGCTCTCCTTTGAATTCTACCACTTTAACCAATGATGTTTAGAATCCCTATAAACTTTTTCCCCATAACAGCCTAAGGCAGAATGCTTCACTTTTAGCCAAATGTTGTAAGAAGAAAAATCTCTTTTGGCTGGTTTGTGAGCAGGATCTAGGAAACACATGTGAGCAGAGCAAAGAGCAGATTTATCACCTAAAGCCCAAACCTCTTGAGTTTTCAAATGCCTATCTTCTTCTGAAAAGGCCTTCAGAGCCAGTGCTACCATTGAATGGTGTTCATTTTCAATCAATAGCCGTGCTAGTGATTATTACAATGAAAGATTAGTCAGATTTTAATTTCACCCTATTACTTCTAACAGTTCTTTTTTCTTTTTCACTATGTAAACTCTGTGTCAAATCATCAAGGCAAAGATATTATACTTGTTCAGCAGCTTTCTTTGATTTCATTTCCCTGGGTAAGTGCTGACTTAAACCTCATCATGAAGGGTCATGGAAAATGAAGAGAGCTAGAAAGGTTTAACATACAAATTTGGAAACATTTCATGTAAAAACAATCTGCTTGCAAGGCTGAGCTTTTCTTCCTTAGCTTATTCCACTTCTTTAGTGAGGTCACTGGAGATAGCATAACACAAGTGTGTTTTGTGAGGCACTTCTCATAAAAAAGATGAAGATAGCACAACAAAAGTGTGTTTTGTGAGGTGCTTCTCATAAAAAAACTATTGTTCTATTGCTTTGAATAAGTAGAGAGGAAAGTCCAGGGACAAGAGGAAATTCGATGTTTTCTGATGAGCGCAGGAGTTGACAGAATAGATGTGCTCTGGGAATCAGGAGGTCAGGGAGGATATTCTACATTCTTGGTGGTGCCATAGTGGAGGACTCTGACCAGATTCCTTTATATATTCCAAACATGGGGTGTTAACATGTAATACAGGATTTACTTATTTTAAGTTATTTTCAAATTACATGGGATTTTAATTTAACAGAGAATGGATTTGAATCACAGTGCAAACACGAATTGCATTTAGCAGACTACAGCAATTGTAGTATTAATTTGAATCACAATGAAACAAGAATTTCCTGAGCTCTTTAACGTATTCACCATCAAGACACTAGATATCCCCAGGCAGTACAAAGCATACATGGGTTGAAACCAGCTTAAGACCGTTGCTCTCCTTGCCTGCATTTTGTTTGTTTCTCAGTTTGAATTCACTGTTATATTTATTTGCATATTATTAATTAACTAAGGGATGAACAGTTACCGAAGAGCTGACATAGCCATTCATACAGAGAAAAGACTCCCCTCTTGTCCTTTCTGCCATGAGTTCAGCACCCTTTACAACACCTATAGTCTGTCACTCTGCACATCCTTCCCCAGACTTCATAAATACATTGTCCTTGTCCATCTCCTCTGAGCTTTCCATTCTGAGGGCTCATTTATCAGTAACAAGTGACCATATCCGATAGGGCTAAAAAAAAAAAAAAAAGCAGATGTTTACTGAGCAAAGAATACAGAAATGAAGGTAAAAACTGCTAAATTCTACTAGGTAATTGCAACAAAGTCTAGTAAGCCAGAATATAATATAAATGAGGATGAGAAGAAAAGGTCAGATGAGGTGCAACAGTTGTTTATGACATTATGTAGGTGCAGATGGATGAAATATCCAAAAGGCTTTGCATCGTTTGGCTTATCTGTCAGCTTTATGTTCCTGTGAGAAAATAACTTCCTTCCTTGTGTGAGTCCTACTCCCCTGCTAAACTGCAGCAAGTTAATAAGAAATCTTTGTTACTCTCAATAATTTCAAAATAATCAGGTTTCACCTAGTTGAAAATAAACCTTTTCTAGAGATTTACCTAAAGTCTCAGACATACAGGAATGTGACTATATTCATATGGGAATAGAAGGAAGCTAAAGCAAATAGGAGGGTTTTTTTTTTTTTTGGTGGTATTTTTTACCACCTCCCTGCTTCTAAAAGGTTTAAATTGATATTTAGACTACACTTCACAGTGGAGTTAGGTGAGCATGAGGGGCTATTGTTGCATGCAGAATTATTTCCCCATTTCAGCTCAGCAGCATTTTTAAACCTTTGCCATTTGCCTAGCAGCTGTGGCATCTCATAAACACTAGAATTTTCACTGAGGGATGTCAGCCTCAGCAAAACTGTAACAAACAAACAATTTAAAGACAAAGTTTGATTAGCAACATAAAAGAAGGATCTGCACAATTTATCCATCTACCCTAACAAACCTTCATCTTTTGTAAACCTCAGACAATTACTTACACCCAGTGATTGCCTACTGTTTAACAACAAAAAAGAAGTGTTATGATTGCCAGGCTCTTAACATAAAATCCTGCACTTAAAACACTTTAAAGAGTTGGCCAAAATGACAGTATGAAACTCATCTGGATATACTGCTGTCACCATTGTTTGGCCCAGGTGCTTAAGAGTTGTTTGTTCTTGTTTTGTTTTGCATTTCTCCCTCCTCCTCCCTCTCCTCCCTGTGGTTAAGTTTTATAATATTTGAAAAATTAATTTAGGAATGGCAGGATGTCAAAGCAGTTCTAAATAAATATGATTTCAATTCAGAGTCAGTGTTTAGGCTGAGAGACAAGATAGACAAGAGAGACAGCATGGTTTAGCAGCCAAGACATTGGTGTGGTAATTACAATAGACTGATTCCATGTCTTGCTTTCTCATTTATCTCTTCAAAGTTCTATTATACTATGTTTCCCTATAATGCCTATTTGTACTGTAAGACCAACAGAATGGAAATTGTCTAGATTTTATGCATGCACAGTGGCTACTATGATGACGAACTCAGAGCCCTGACATGCTATCGTAATGAAAACAATAAAGGTAAGAAATGTATTCTGCTGAAAAGCAATTTGTGGATCACTTACCTACTTTAAATGCTTACTTGAATTTTCAAAAACAAAATGAAAAAGAAAAATAGTTTATCACATATTTTGTCTCATTAAGAAGAGAATAAAATTCTCTGTAACAACTCTCAAAATAGCTTTTACAGTCTTTGGAACTCTGATCTCATAGAACACACTTTTCTCAACTCAATATCACATCAAATATCCAGCTTCTTAGCAACTTTTGTCTGATACTGAACACACTCAGAAAACACTCAAAATAACTCCATGCCTCTGCTAATTTCTGATAACTCACAATCCAATTGAGCTGTAAGGGAAGAAATATTTCATGATCACCATAAAGGGGAAGACAAATCCATCCAAAAGTGCATTAGTGGGAATTTAAAAAGCTTTCAAGCAGAATTACAGTTACCAGTACTACAAGCAAGAATTTTTTTGATCTTATTTAAGTGTAACTGGTCTGTATTTAAGTATATTATCAAGGAGATCACCCTAAGCATTTAAATGTTTTTGTGTTGTCGAGCATTTAGGTAGCAATTTTTTATAGTTCATTAAAGTATATTGTACATTTTCCCTCTTCTTCCTTAGGGGTTACATTTGATGACATCTCATGTAAGAAGCAGAATTACAAGGTCTTTTCTAAGTAGGAAAAAAGTATAAATTTAGAAGTTATTTAATAATCTCTAAAGTATAGAAATTCTTGTCAAAGTATGTCATCTAAAACTTCTCTCTCCATTAACCCACAAAGATCAAAACTGTCATGTGAGTCATAATTACCAAAGTGAATCAGTTAGTTAAGCACTATATTTCCCTATTTGTTTCTTATTTAAGAGCATGAACCAAGTTCCGTCAAGGTATCTCTTTTTTATCTTAATATAAAAGATTTCAAATTGCAATAATTTTCAAATAATTATCATCAAATGGATTGCTCCTGCACTGAAATCTGTTTTTCTATTCACAGCGAATGGATGGACAGCTAAATCACATGGAACAGTTTTTATTTTGGTTGATTGGCTAAATAGTTCTTAACTGAGACAAAAGCCTGTCTAAATAAAACAATATCTACTATCATTCAGTCAACCACTTCTCAACATATTTTATGAACAAGAATCAACTCAGGCCTATGTCCAGAAAGATCCACTGAAGAAAGGTACTCAGTGATGAAGAGAAAACACCAAACTTCTTGAAATTTAAATGAGGGCTGTTTTCATCGCATTCCGTCAACAAGGTACAGATTTACATTCCTGATCATCATCAAGTACTAATCTGTTGGATTCACACTGAGTTTGGTGAGACTTCCAAAGGGGGTGTGCAGCTTCTATGGGAAGTGTTACCAAACACGAAGCCTGATCAAAACCTTTTATTCACACGTACTAAAAATACTAAGGTAGGATTAACTCCATTATCAGTCATGCAAAGGTGTTAGATGACATCTATTAAACTAACCTATCTGTGCAAAACCAATGGCCTTCATGTTTGTAGCCCTCTGTAGCTATAGGATGATACATAAAAATCTGAACCGTGGTTGGAAACAATATCCATAAAACCCGTTGCATAAAGAGGAAATGCCTGGAAAGAGGGACACTCTTCTGATGCTTTGAAACAGAAATGCAATTCATTCAGGTGACATTTGCTTCAGCTATGACCACTTGATTTTTCAATTTGTGTTAGAGTTCTTGATATAAAGCAAAAGAGAAAGAATAAAAAAAAAAAAAAGGAAAGAAAAGATAAAACAGTGGTAGTTAGGATATTAGACCCTAAATCTTTTCCTCATAAGTCATATCTTCCAGCTCTCTCTTATTATATACTTTGTGAATTCCAAAAGGAATTCCCTGCAACAAGATTTTCCACATCTCTAGCAGAATTTAGTACTTTTCTAACTGATAAAATTACTACTTCATCCCTTTGGATTTTCCATAAATTTCAGCCGCTTTTAAAGATACAGAAGGTCATTTCCAATTCAGATAAATAACTCTGCCTAAGCCTTTTGATATATCTAGGAAGGAGAATTTCAAAGACACAAACAGGAGCCAGGAACCTACATTCCAGTGATAGCTAATAGGCAGCAGGCACCTGTGCCTTTGAAAATCTCCCCCCAGTCAATCATATTTGACAATTATTCATCAACTTTTCCTACTGTTGTACTGAAAAAAATGTGAGCTGTCACTTTCAAGACTGTTCCTGTACACAAGAGAAGCCAATCCCATATCGATCAAAGTGACATGTTTGTAGTGCAAAATAAACTGAAACATCTATATAATTTATGGCTTGTTATGTTTGGTGATCAACAGATGCTTTAATTAAGTTTGAGATTCAGAGCCTTTTAAACCTAGTGCCGAATATTATCACCTATAAATAAAGAGGTCTTTGGAAAGAGAAATAGATAAGCATGAGTATTGATTTTGGTTACAGATGTGGACATAAGACCCAGCAGTTACAGCAAATAACCTACTCCTTGCCCCTTTAAACTACAATTACCTGTAAAAAACGGTCTGTTATGTTCAGTTCAAAAGAACAGAAGGGCTCAAAACTTACAATAGCACATTTTGGTAGGACAGAAACTTAACCAACTGCAAAGATAAAGCAGGTTTCTAAACAGTGTCTGGATGCAGGAGTAAGCTTTAACCTTGTCATCACCTATGGGTGTCCTAGACCCTGCTCATTAGAAGTTTTGGTAATTAGATTCTAAAGTACTGAAATATAAAATGCAAGTGATATCACAGAGCAGATTCTGAAATAGATAGGCACTCCAGTTCCTCTTTCACAAAGAAAGGTTGAAGACTTTGGCACTTCGAAGTGTTACTGCAGTGAATACTAAGTTGTTTGTGCTTAATTTTGCTTACTTTTAGATGGATGAAAATAGAGGCACTGTATGCTTATGGATAGAATTAATGTTGCTTACATGCATAATGTTTGGGTGACTGATCAATCTAAGTTCATTCTATCTTTAAGGCAGAAAACCAGGAAACCACAGTGAGGAGTTCCTACTAAATATGAATACATATATTTCAAAGAAGCTTCATGAATTGCCTTTAGGATGTGCTCATGTATCCATACTAACTATAAAGAAAGGCTACAGACTCACTTGGACTAGAAGCTTAATTCCTAAAAATTTGTTACCTAAAATTTGTTCAGGCAGACCATAACAAAAAAAAAACTTTTGCTTTTTTTACAGTGATTTATTGGCACAGCTGGAGAGAGAATCCAAAATTCCAACTAGAGTTTTTATAAATTTGGTTTACCTTACTGTCTCTGACCCACGTATTAACAAAGTCTCTAGTAATGGAATTATTTTAAAGAGCTTTGTAGGTTTCAGGGAATGAAATATGTGGAGCATCTATTTGCTATTATTGGAACAAAGATTAGTATAATGGTTAGGATGAGAGAAAGTTACAGGGATAAAATATTTGTCGTCAATTGTTTCAGGGACTTCATTAGTCTCATAAAAAGATCAAACCTTGCATGAGTTTAAGGCAGAGTTTGTCTTTAGTTTTGGTGGTTGGAGATGGCTAGCTTTCAGATTTTTGTTCTTATGCAGGTCTGGAAATTAACAATAACTGGAAAACTAATAAACAATCTTGAAGCAGAAAAGAATGCTACCAAGTATCATCATCTAAAAACTAAGCTTGAAGTCCCTCTAATTCTGTCTCCTCATTCCCTCTACTTAATCCTCAGACATCTTGTTTACTATAAGAGAATTTACATTGCCTTTCCTTCCTTTAAGAGGTGTAGTTTATAGCATGTCCTAAGCTAACTACCACTGCTATAAATAAGATAAAACTGGTGCTAGATATTGCTGAGCAGAGAGCACACACATTGAGAGAAACAGTCCAGTAAAGAAGGCAGAAGTCTCTATTTGGAATCTGTTTATTGACTTTCTACTTTCAAACTTTGCCACAAAGACATAATACCTCCAGCTCAGAGACAGATTATGCTTTTAATATCCAAAACCTGATGGCATACTATTTTGAAGAAAATTCCCACCTTGTTTTTTTAGCTGAGGGAAAAGAAATGATCCTTCCCAGAGTTTCTTCAGATCAGTGTTAAAAAATTTTAAACTTTCTATGCCCACTTTTGAAGTGTCAGTATTTGGAAATACTAATGTGCCAAATCTTAATTAATTCATCTCAGTTTTGATATAACATCTGTTTCTGATACTGTAGGGCTGAGCAACTATGTTTAGAGTATCAGCCAGCCTGAACAGGTTTGTCAAAGCTGATAGCAAAATGAACTCTGGTTTATTAACTTTGGCCTGTCACACAAAACACTCAAACATTCATCATGCTTTTAGGTAATTTTATTATTGCTCTCCAGGTATTGATTAAAAAAGGTGAACATCTCTCACTATTGTGACAATCCAAGAAAAAAAATCAGGTTCAGTGTGAGAGTTCAATAAAAATTTTGCTCAGCACACAAACACTGAGTTGTAATGGAAAACCAAAAAGAAGAAATATTAAGGACTGAGGAAAGATTGCGAAAGCCTTGATTGTTGGTGTATTTTAGTTCAGCTATATAAACATATTGCAGGTCTTTGCATCCAATCAGCATGTATTTGATTTTCATCATAGGCTAAAATGAAAGGAAGAAGTATATAAGAAGGGTATATAAGAAGGGTATATTTTTTAGGACATGTTAGGAAAATCATGTGAAACAGAACTTTTCAATGATTCATGTAAATGATAAATTTTATTGATTCAAGAGTGGAATTACCTAAGGGGAAAAAGAATCTGTGAAGAGTCCAAAGAATAGAAATGATGTTTTTATTTATTTACAAACTGATTTTCAAACAATGAATAAAGAACCTGTGGAATTCATTTCCATGTGACATTGCATTGACAATGGAATTTATAGTATTAAATTACATCAGAATCCACAAACATCATCCAGTTTACAAGGAATAATTTTCCATATGTCACATTTAGGGCATCTTGACAATAAAAGACTGGATTCTCAATTAGGACAGAATTTACCTCCTAAAAGTAAGGGAAGATGGCTGAATTTAAGATATGTCATTAGGAAGAAGCAAGCTCTTGTCTGTGCCATAGATAGATATAGCTACAGGAATGTGTCCTAGAATACTTTTGTGTCAAAGTGACTAATCTAGAGCACAGGTGATAGCAGCTCTTCAGCAGCAGAACTCTGTGGGTCAGTTGTGAGATTTGAACAATTCAAGCACTCTCACTGCAGAGGGCAATGAAAAAGGAACATGTTTTAAAGTGTGAACTCTCTATTGTTTGCTTTATTTTTATTACTAAGTTGACATGTATCACCTCTGAAATAGTGGGTGACACAGATGAGACAAAAGCCAAAGGCTCTACTATGACACAAGATATGTAATGGCTAAAAAAATGTGAATCTATTTGTCTGGAAGAAATTACCAAGCTTATTTCAATATCAAGAATATTTTGCCAAGAGTGCTATTTGGTCTTCTAAGAGACCTTTAAGAAATGTTTGTTTTACAGTTGCTCTGTGCACCAGGCACCACTGTGGGCAGCAACAGCACTGGAGGGGAGACCCCCAATCCTGGACAGCCCTTCAAGAGCCTGTTCACATGCGGAACTGGACTGGATAGCACATGACTTGATGCCAGTACCTGTGTGGTGAATGTGCCAGTGCCATGTTTTCCCAGCCTGAGTGGGACAGACACACATCCAGTGAAAAACACTCCCTCCAGGACAGTATATAAGCAGCTCCTTCGGAGCTCCTTTCCCCACCACCAAAGAGGACATGGACCAACGAGGATTCTGCTGGATCCGTGGTGGTGACTATCCCTGCTTCTGCATCTTAAATCTTGCTTATTTCCTTTTCCTATTTCTGGTTCTCCTATCACTTCTTTCCCTCTCACATGACTGACAATAATAAAATTCACACTTGTTGGCAGCATTTCACCTTGTTTGTGTCTTAATTCACACTGGAGGAATCAGTTGCACCCTCCTATGCCTTATCGGACCTGAACAGGTCCAGTGGATATTAACTGTTGAATTTTCATCTTTGATTTTCTTTTTTTTTTATTTATTCTTTTTCCTCTTCTTTTTTTTTTTTTTTTTCAAATGCAATAAGCTGAAAGTTGATAAAGAGCAGGCAAAATGTTTTTGGCAAGGATGGCATCTTAATTAGGCTGAAGAGTTGGACTAGTTATCTCAAAGGATTTTAGACCTCCTCTACATAAAAACCAGTGTGTTTGTTTTTATAGATATATGTATCTCTTTCAATATGGAACTCCTTTTTTGTGGGAGTATTTGGGAATTTTTAGGTTTTGTTGGGCTTTTTTTGGGTTGGGTTTTTGTGTGTGTGTCTTGGTTTTTTATTTTTTCTTTTTTTTTGTTTTTTTTTTGTAGTTTTATTTAAGGACTGTCATGAAGCTGACTGGCACCTAAAATGCAGTAATTGATTTCAATGTATATGCATCTTCTCTATGGTTTATTAAACTAATTACTTCTCAGTAGGAAAAAAAATGGATAATACAGTAAAAGAAATAACAACCAGCTAAATAGCAGTGCTCTTTTCTGCCTTTACAGTATGTTTCACATCTTTGTCTGCACTTCATATGTATGTTAATAGTCATGTCACGTGTTTAAATCAGTAACATCTTACCCATAACATATCACTAACTTCCATCTATTTTGAGTGTAAATAATTAACAAGGTAAAGAGCAGAAGAGAAATTCTTAGATCTAAGTTGCATGCTATATGAAAAAAAAAAATTTTCTCAAAGATAATTTTTTCCCATGGTACACTTCATTAATTTTTTTAGCATAGTCAAATGAAAATTAAAAACAAAG
>NW_008677638.1:114063-146198 GCF_000695815.1 Acanthisitta chloris | reverse complement strand
AAAGAGCTTTCTAAGCCTCTATTGACCTACCACATATCCACAAGCATGACAAATGTGTTCAAAGTGAAGAAAAATAAGTACATTATTAAAAGATCATAATGCTTTGAGTCCTATTTCCTGTCTTTCCCCTATGCCATTAAAGAAAGGCATCCAGTTATTCAGGAGCAAAAGCTGCTCAGTGGTACCAAATTATGTCTAAATGTCCCATTTTTGTGCATATTACAGATCCTTATCACATTATGCATAAAAAGATATCTTAGTAACTGTATAGTCAAAGCCGTTAGCTCATGGTTAAATTGAATCTCTTAAATGTCACATTTGCTGTGTCTTTTAAGTCACATGAATTATTCCAAGGTTCTAAAAATGCAGTCAAGCAGTTGCTGTGCACTGTTTGTTTTAACAATTTCAGTTCAAATATGCTGTCCCAGTCTGATAAGGCTCGGGAGTGTTCGACTGATTCTCCCAGTGTGAATTAAGACACAAACGAGGTCAAAATAGTGTTAAGGAGTGAGACTTTATTATTGGTTACTCAAGGGGGAGAGAGAAGGGATGACAGGAAAGTTAGATACAAAAAATGGGGGAAGCCAGTAAGATTTGGGATGGTGCAGCAGAGATAGTCACCACCATAGGTCCAGCAGCACTCTGATGATCCATAGCTGTCTTTTCTTCTGTGGTGAGTGTGTGCCATGCTCTGGACGCTGGTCCTGTCTATAGAGCTCTGTTGGGCACTGACTGCTCAGTTTCCCTGGAGTGGAGCAATTCCCAGCCTCATGGTCTCAGCAGCTGGAAGTGATGTCAGTTGTGGACAGTGGTGGACAGTGGTGCCTCCTGGTCTAGGCAGCTGGAGGGAATGTCCATCATTATCTGGCAGATATACACCTACCAGAGGGTGTAGGTGGTGGACAATGGTGCCTCATTATCTCAGGTCAGTCGTTATCTGTTAGCTGGAGGATTTGGGTGGTGGACAATGGCACCTAGTTATCTTGGCAGCTGGAGACACCCTGTGACTCAACAAGCCTTGAGGCAAACAGTCCAGGGGTCCCTGTTTTCAGTCTCCTGCATCAAGGCCAGGCAATGTCGAAACAAACATTTCTTAAAGATCCTTTACATATTCTCACCTGTTCTAAACCTATACATCTATTCTGTGTATATAGTGCATATCTATATCAAGATAGAGAAGACTAGGATGCATAACTTAAATGTGATAGGCCTCAACTTTCCAGCTGTTTGAAAATCACAGCTCATGCTGGAATAAACAGTAGCAAAAATGTAGAAGGCAAATGTTGCCTTTTGAAATTTTTATTTTGTATTCTTACACAGAATATTATAAACATGGGGATGTAGATAAAGTGTGAATATACAGTAGTTTAATCTTGACTTGATTCTAATTATTTAGAATTCATTATTGGTGGATGATTGGAGTTGTGAGTCATGGTTAAGGAAGAGTTCTTGCTTTAGAAAAACTGTACTATAGGCTATAAATATGAGGCTAGAAATAACAACAAAAAGCTTTAGAAAAAAGCACAAAGAAAGTATTGTGGCTTTGCAAAAGACATGGAAATTTCACATTCCATAATAATTCTGAAAATCTACTCATGCTCTTGTAAAAGGGAAAGTACTCTAAAGCACTGTTGAAACTGAATCATGATTCTCATTTGTCACCAATTTGTGCAAATGAGTCAAAGAAAATTCAACAAAAAGACAGTCTATGTTATGAACACACACACACACAATTTTGTTAAATATATAATAGATGCAGACTACTTTTGCTGAACTTCCTTTGTTCTGTCAATCCATTCTGCGTAGTGAAAAAATCCAGTATTCAAAATCCAAATTGTATAGTAGGGTGTTTGAAAGCAAAATCTAGATTTTAATTTGTAATTTCTTGCTTAACAACATTCCTTTTCAAAGGTGAGAGGACTAAAAGACAGAAATATGTATTTCTTGTCTATATCTCATAGAACAGTAATCTTTGGCTTGGAAAATACAAAACTGAAGCAGTTTATCTTTGAGTTACTGATTCTGACTAAGAGTCAGAATATATAACCTGCTTTGAATCATGACTTGATCTCTTTATCACAAAGCTGAGTAACTGATACTTAAGATAAATTAAGCATGATCTTGTGGGAAAGCAAGAAAAAATGCTTAGAGAATTTAAACAGTGCAAAGCTATCAATTTCTGCGTAGGTAAAGGTGTGAAAAAAATGCAATGCTGACTTCCAGAGCTTTCTGCATATCTCTGGGTATATTGATTCGAAATAGTTTGGAAAGGTTAAGGTTTTATTTTCATAGAAACCAAATTATTTGCTGTCTTAAATAATAGTGGGCTATTCATCAACTACTATAATTTTGTGTATCTAAGAATGTTGTGATCAATTGCTATGTTGAAAAAAACTCCAAACAACAACAGCAACAAAACCCAATGGTTTTCTAAGTTTTCTTCTGCTTGTGATGAGTCTGAAAAAAGATGTATGAGGAAGGAATGAACCAGTCTTTAGAATCGTGGTCTGATAGTCCCCTGCTAGTACAAAATCAGCAAGCTAAACTATTAATCAGAATAGGTTCATATTGATACGTGCTTTGAAAGGATTCATTAAGTATCCATAGTCACTTAAAAATTAAAAATTGTCCAACCGTATGTTGCTACAAGAGCAATTATATTTAAAAGCATTGCTTTCAATCAGCCATCTTCAGTTTGTTCCTTACTTAAGACAAAGAACTTGTTTCTGCTGCCTTAACTACCAGCACAACTACCAGAGAAGACACCACTGTAGCTGATGAAATTACTGCTGTTAATAACCATGCAGGATCAGGCCCATTTTCTTTATTTAAACATTTATTTAAAGAATTTGTTCTAGATTGATAAATACATTGCATGAACTACAACTGGACCTGTCAAAGGAGTAACCTGCTTCAAGTTAGATATAAAACATTTTGCAAATATCTGAAGCATTTGATCTCATAAGAGAAATACCAGGTCCCTCCATGAACATATAACAGAGTGTGTTGAGCCTTCACTGTTCAGCAAGACAACTCATAAAGGACATCTTTTCACTTTCCCCTTGTATGGCTGTCTTCTCATGCCTCTAGCATGTTTTGATATTTTTCTTCTGCAAGTCAGTTACTAAATCTTCCAAAAGGCTTTCATTGTTCTTCCCAAGTGGAATGTGCTGAAGGAAGCAATGTGAGCAGTGCACTCTCAACCTCCCCAGTTTCCTGTTGCCCCCAGCTGTCCTGCACATTGTTGGGATATGTAAATAACGGAGAAAAAGCAGGCATTGCAAACCTATCTCTTCCCCACTGCCTGATGGATACATTTTGTAAATGGTACTTTTTGCACTACTGTGCAATTTGTCACTTGTGTCCTCCATTTAAACTTCAAGTTCTACAGATGAAAGGACAAATCAGAATAATGTAATGATACCAGGATGCTGCAAGTGCTCTGAATGTACTTTTAGTTGTATTTATGCATGATAAAGCAAAAGGAGCTTACTTCCCTTATGTACAGGAAAAAGTAGAAATAATGTAGTTTAGTGAGTCCTTTGTGGTGTTTTTGAAAACAACAGAATAGATTTCTAGGACACCAGATGTATATTTGAAAAAGTAAGCCTAGTTAGCATGGATTTGTAATTGTCAAATCAAGATCAGGATCCAAACTGTAAATTTATGAACTCCTGATTCTCATATAGCTTACATAAAGATTTCAGGACACGGAAGGCTAAACTGAATGCTACTCACCTGCACTATGGGGCTTACCATTCCCTCCTCAATATGTCTAGCTGTGAGTGCACTCTACACTATGAATTGGCTCTTCATTCTAAAATGTTATCCTGCTTTTTATAAGAACCATCATAGAGCCAAGCAAAGTGTTTGTAACAAAGAGAAATGTTTATAATAGAGCACAGTGAAAATGAAGTCCAATGCAAATGGAAAACAGAGCACATGACACAGCCAAACAGAAGTCTTTTGATCATAAAGATAGAGTTCATGTATAGCACAAGAATTTTAAATGGAATTTTATTGACATAGAGTAATGCAGAAAAATTTCATGACAGGGACAGCATTATAAATAGACTTAATTAGCTAATTATATAAATGCACAGCATTGATTTAGGCTGTGTTACTTTGCCAGCCTGCAAAACCTTCATATGATCAACTTGTCATAATTTTTTTTCTAAGAGCTGTATATACCAAGCAAAGCAGACAGTAACACAGAACATCCAGAATATTGAGGGCATATGTTTTCTGCTTTGAGATGTTTAGCCCAGATTTACAAAACAGAGTTTAAACCACTGTCTTAGGTTCCCTGAGAGTTTCTGAAGCAGCTGTTAAAATAATAAATAAATAAGCTTGCCTGAAATCAGATCAGTGGACTGGAGAGTGCTTTATAATTTTGACTTTGTGTGTCAGAGCTGTAGGATTCAGATGCTTCTTTCCACAGAGGGAAAACAACAGAGCAAAGCCACCATACTTTCTAACAGACTCCTAATCTAGACCATCCAGGCGCCCAGCATGCAGTTTTGCTCTTGCAGCAGGAGAGAAATCTAAACATATCTTTGGCTAATGCTGGGGGTTTTTTTGTAGGTTTGGATCTTTTTTTTTCTGTAGGAGGATAAGCAAGTGTCTCTCTGCCCTGTTACACACAGTTTTTAGCACAAACAGGAAGAATTTTCACAAGACTTTACTATTTTCATTTATTTTCAAAAATGAAGAAGCTTTGACTATAGATGCATCTTCATGTGGCATAGCATATAACCAAGTAGATATGCAATATATAAATATGCTTTATATATTTATTCCCCAATATGGTGCTCTACTGCCCACCAACTTGTCCTATGGACATCTTAAACCATAAATAGTACTACAGTATTTAAAAATGCTTAATGATTTTTTTTCTTTTATGAGTTTGCCAGTCCTTTTATAAAACTTTTTTTATCTTTTAGTTTACCTCCACATTGGTAAATGAACTTATACCACTTTCTTTGTTTCAAGCTTGCTTTTTGATGCTTCTCACTTTACATGTTAGAAGAGAACAGTCATTCTTTTTTCATCTCTGCTTTGCCTTCATGCTATATAAACTAAACCTGAAGGATGAAACCACACACTATGTAACACAGAGCCTTGAAAATTTCATCCAAAAATGTTTTTCATGGCCGTAGATATTCAATCCCAATGAACAGATTGATTTAACTTGATTCTACAATGTATTTTAACACAGTCGAAGCCCTCTCATTCAGAGAGCTCCACAGCAACTTCATATCTTTTGCCTGCTGCCAAGGTTCATATATTCCTGTCCATCTTGAATTACAGAAAATTTGCAGGAAAAAAACCCATCTAAAAAGGTGTGCTATTACAGTGTTAAGGAAATTTGGGAAAATTTGAACACTTTCTATTGTGTAAAACTTCATCATTAAAATAGAAAAAAATAAATCCAGCCAGCAAAGAAGGAGGTGTGTTAGGAGCCAAATGTGAAACCAGAAGTAACTTGTTAACTACTGGATCTTGCTCACACACAAATGCAAGATGAACTGCTTAAATAACTCTGAATTACTTGACATTGTTTAATCACTATTTGTCTGTTTTGGTAGTTTTGTAACTATGTTACTCTTTGGAGCATTACATATTTTGGACCAATTAGGTGCAACAACTAATCAGCCTAAGAATGCCATAGTGGAGGCAGTTAACAAACACTGAAGGGGGTTAAAATACAAAATAACCTCAAACTCTTTCTTTAAGAAACCAGTAATAAAAAAATAAAAATAATAAGGAACTGTGAAATGTCCATTCTTTATGGAAGTATAGTCTTCATGCCAAGGGAAAGCAAGTTAAAGTATGTACAGCATCCTCCTCCACACAAACATTTCACTCAAAGTTGACCTCAGATTTTAGAAGCATTTATAAACTATATATAACCTAATTAAATCTTTCAGATTTAACATCTCTTAACAGCTTTTGTTTAAAATGTAAGAACTTAAAAGTAAATATCATTAATACAAATGAAGTTTGGTTTGAAGAGCACATTTATCTATATAGTTTTATATAGTCTGACATAGTTGAAGTTATTTTTTTCTTTTTCTATATGTTCTCATAAGGTTTATTACATTACTTAAAGCTCTGTATCATTGCCTACAAAATCTTGTGAAATAAACTTTTCATAGTGATCCTTATCATTCTCCCTTACCTTTTGCAAAAAGGATGCATCACAATTTTGAGATTTAATTCAAAAGCACTCTTAAAGTCTCACCTTAACAAAAGAGAACTTATTCCCTTAACAATTACTACTGCCAACTACTGGATATATTTTCAGAAGTTAGATCAATTTTCAAAGAAAATATATTAATGTTAAATTCAGTATAAAAGGTCAAGATGCCCCTATTCATTGACAGAAAATTCTTTTGGAACCAGCAGGTAACAAGATCAAAGTACACATTAAATTCAGCTGGAAGTCTGCATCAGGGTGGTTAAGGGTCATCTGCAACGACTGTGTGAGTCTGGTAGATTGCTCAAGACTTAACACAGATTCTAAAAAGCAACATGGCATGAGAGGTTGTAAGGGTCTGCATTACAGAATTGCAATTCTCTAGATAATCATGATGTTGTTTTCCAAACTTAACACCTAGTGCTAAACTTCAATTCCAATTGAATTGTTACCTTTGCTAAGCTCAACTCTGAAAGTATTTTTGTTTCAAATGTCTGGCAGCCTTTTATGAAGGTTATGACATCTCTCAGCCTAATCAGGCAAACCACCTGGCAGTATTAGTACAACTAATGTGCAGATTTTCTAAATCAGCCTGTGTAGTTAAGAACTGAGCAGAGTTGTAAGCAGATCAGTGCTTAGCTGCTTCCATGGCCATCCTTTTAATAATGGCATAGCAACAGCTACTAAGTGTGATACCAGACATGATCAACTGAATTCTTCATTTGGTAGGTGTTGTTGGACTAATACATGTTTGACATAGTCTGTAATGTTATGATTTTCTAAAGGAATGATTTATGTATGATTTGCTGGGAAAAAAAAATGCAGCAACTCCTATGGAGAGAGCTCTGGAAAGAATAATTTTTAGTATATCAATGTCAGTGTACAAATGTCTAATTAAGACTCATAAAGCTGTTGTGACTAATTCATTTTTTTTTTGAATGCCACAACACAACTTTCAAACCAGTTTTCTTTGATTTATGGATAGGAAAGGGAGTAAGAAATTAATGGAAAGCTACTGAAGTCAATCCTTTTCTCACTCCACGTAAAGTATAGGTGGCTATATTAATTTTCTTTTGTCCTAGACAACCTTATTATACCTGGGGAGCTGAGTTCTGGAAAGTCAGAAGGATTTCACTGAAAAGGTTAAGAGAAATTAGATGTGATAGGATTTACACCTCTTCAGAAATCCTTATTGAAAACCTATTAAATCTGTGTAAGGTTGTATATCCAAGCTGAAGAGGGAACTGTTTTTATCACTGTCCTTAATCTTTCAAAGGCTAGGTGGGTGACTATGGTTTAAAGAGACACAGCACTAGTTTGAACCCTTCATTTCTGTTTCCCTGGATGATAAGAAACATAAATGGACCACACTGCCAAGTATAATAATGGTTTATTCTACTGCTTTATTACTAGAAAATGTAAAATAATTGTAATTTATTGAGAGCATTATTTGAGGGTATTTTCAGAAAGTCCCTTTCTGTTACTTTCCTTTTAGTAACTTGGTGATTGCTGAGGGGTTTTGTTAATCTGTCAATGTGAATGTACATCTCTTTTAAAAGGAAATACGCATTCATATTCAGAGACCAGTTTGGGAGTTTACACACAGGCACTGTGAATTTTGCAGGCCTAGCCACTGCTCTTTATTCAGAAATTATGTAGGTGGATTAGAAGTAATCACAAGGACAGGCAGAAGATGAGCCTTAAGCAGCAGTTGAAAAACTAGGTTCCTAAGTGGCAGACAGAACAAATTTGGGACTCAGGCACTGGCTCGGGGTTCTGTATGTCTGTAGGCAAAGCAGAAGAAGAACTGAACAGCCTAAACACAGGAGAAGTCTGAGGAACAGGACTAGGGACAGGGAAAAAAAAGAGCTAGAACATGAAACTGGGAGAAAAGTATTGGTATTTTAAGGACTAGATGCTGTTACTATTATTTTTTTGTGGTTTTATTCCTTTTTATTTGTATGTTTTACCTCATGAAAGTGACACGAATTTCAAAGAAAACCTTCAAGAGTATTTATTTCTTATTCCAAAGTTAGTAGTTTCTAAGTCTGCAAATTTAAGCCATAAATTTTAGCACTGCCATCATAACTATTTGCTATATTTGTTCATATTTTACACAAAACTTTCTTTTCTGGAATTCTTGAGGGCTTTAATATACAATTATTTTTTATAAGTAATTCAACTTAATATTTGCTTGCAACATATTCAAGCCAACAAACAAACATGTTCTACCATACTTTCAGCATTTCTCTATATCTTGATATAAACTATGGAGTTTTGTTTGTATTGTGCAAATGTCAGGATCAGGGCTCCAAATCTTTGACAACTACAAAAAAGATGCCTGTCCAAACAAAGGGGAAGAGAGCTAGTAAGGTAGAATTGTGAAGTGCAGAGTCATTTCAGACTTGTCTTGTAAAGTTCCCTCTACACAGCACTGCAGTCTGAATGTCTATCATAAGATTTTCTTTTTTTTAAAATTCAGTTATTTCTGTTGTCACACACCTATCTGCCTGGTGAAAAACAGTGAAAGTCTGAAATACTATATTTATCAACTATCAGGGTACAGTGAGGTCTGACTTAATTAAAGTAAAGGATTAGAGTCCTTTCAGCTTGTCTATGCCACACAGTATGGTATAGGCATAGAATTATGCTGGAGTAGCTGTAGTGTTCAACAGTGTACTCATATTTTTGGATAGCATTATTGGTTCTATGCCTGCCTCTTCAGAGCTACCTCAAGGATATCTGTCCAGTGACACGGTCACCCTAACAATCTGCAATTTATTTACAGTTAAACATGTTATAATATAACACCAAATTTAATTTTAGTAGGCATGCATTGTGAAATTTTCACTAGAAGTATTTCCATTCACATTTGCTTCCTGTTACTAGTGACTGACCACATCTGTCATCCCATTGCTATTCCCACATCAGCTCAGAGCAGTGTTACACTGACTCCAGGTCATGCCAGTAACTCCTGAAAGCCTTGTGCAGTACCATCGGGGGAAATTAAAATAAAGGTTAATGTAATTTTTTATGGTTGACTTGTTCTGTAAACAGTCCAAAGGGAAGATAGGCTCTGAAACCTGAAGTATTTATTAGTCTGAGGACCATCAGGGAGTACTGAATACACCTGTCAAAGTTGAGCTTATCATCTTGTGAGGAGGAATTGCAAGGGTTTGTTACAGAAACATCAAAATCAGCATTACAGCTCTCAAGTTAGCATTGATGAAACAAAGACTGTAGCAGTAAGCTACACACAGAAGTAAGTAAAACATAAAATTGAACTATACCATAATTCCTAAATTCAGGACTAACCTTTGCAGGATTTTTTTTTTAGAGATGTGTTATTGAAGAAGGAAAACAGACATTTAGTGTACTCTGTTCATGTATGTGTGTGTGTGTGTGTGTGCATACACATTCATGTGCGAGTATGGGGGAGTGGGTGGTAGAATCAATGTTTTGTATCAAAGAGGATTATGATGAATTAATTTACCTCAGTGAAAATTTTGAATTGATAGCTATAAAAATTCAGCAATGCCATACTGGTAGAACAGGAACGTATCCTTTACACAATATTGGGCAAAAATCACCTTTCTTTTTGTGGAAGGATTATTTTTTTTGCTGGTCATTTTGTATCACATACTTGATCCTTGACTTTTCCAAAACTAGTCAAATGAAGCAACAATTGGAGATCACGTGTTGAAATAGTTGTGTTGGTATTGGTTTTGGTTTTTCAGATCAGGAGGGTACACTGACTTCATTAAATAACTATACTCACTAATGACTTGACCTGGTAACTACACCCTGATGTCAAGGTACCATTTCCTTATGTCCCAAACAGCTTCCAGCCTAAACATCCTACATTATTGCACAAGGAATGTCTGGGAGATGAAACATCACCAATAAGAAAATGAGAACAGATTATTAAAATAAGTCACTGTGAAGCTAGGACTCCTGCATGGGTCTGCTACCAAATTTTCATGAACATTCATAGACATTTTGATGGCTGCTGTATATGGTGATATTGGCCAGAGTTGAGCCAGCAGCTGCTAAGTGTGAAGGATGCCCTACTGAATTATCAATATTCTGCAAACTCCATCAATAACCCCCCAAATAATTATCATAAAACCTGCCAATATTAGATTGTTGCACATGATATTGGAAAAAAGATGAAAGGAAAAAGACTTGTATAATAACTTTACTGAGTTGTGTGTATGTATACACACATTCTATTGGTTATTGCATAAAATTTATTGATTTTTGGGGGGTTTTGGATATTTGCTTCTGTAATAAACTAGTGTTTTATGGATTGACCAGGTGTATGCAAGGAATATTGGTAGATCAATATTTGGTAAAATATACTCTCTGTGGACATATAAGCCATAATATTTTGACATTTAAGAAATTAGATTAGAACATATCTGTGTTTGGGCAATAATTTAATTTGTAAGGTAAGTTTCTAAATACATGTGTTACTTACTAAACTTGTGTTGCAGATGATCTGTAAAATTTTTTGACCTATATGGCATCATGAATTCTATTTACTGGAAACCATAAAAATAACCACATAGCAACTATGGGGTTTTTTAATCTGATAGATTACAGCTACAGAAACCTATAATCTATATCTATATAGAAACCTATATCTGTTTCTCTTAGCATTCTTCAAATCAATTATGGAGTAGGTTATGTAAGATCTGTACAACTATCCCTTAAGTACATCTCCTAACTCTTATTCATGTACTTATCAAGACTTTGCATAAACCAGCAGGCCCGAACTGCCCTGACTAGCCACATCTTGGGACCCTATCCACACATAATTTATCCATTGGCTCAAGAGATGCATTTATATTCAGTCTGTTTCCTTACTTGAGCATGTTGTGCTTTGCCTTGCTGCGTGATGAGTGTGGATGCAGCTAGTGCTCATTGACTAGTTCCCTGAACCTTGCTGTTGTGACTGAACCTGTTCTGCTCATCTTGCTCAGGTATGGTGAGACTGCTCATCTTGTACTCATGCTACTGTTGCTGTTCTGTTATTAATTTGTGGGCTGCCCTCTCTTGCAGAGCAATCTGTTCATCACTTGTGATACTTTTCCATGCTAGGATTAAACCAGGCCCCTTCCAGGGTAGCAATGTTGGAAAAATAAGGAACACTCACAAACTCCTTTTATGTACAAGCATAAGTTTGTTCTGGCTCTTCAAATCTCTAAAGATTTATTTTTTTTCCACACAGATTGTTTTAAGTATTAAATTGAACTGTAATGAAGTAACCTGCAAGTGGTGTTATATCTTATTATGTAAGACCATTTCTGTTTTGAATTACATTTAAAAAACAAACAAACAAACAAGCAAGCAAACAGAAAGAAAAGTAGTACTTCCTTTGTTTTAGGAGGGATTTTAGGGGCTCGTGGAAGACTGCAAGGAAACCTATAACCATCCTAATGTACAAACTGTACTGTTGAGAGATTAGAGAACTTGTGCCATTGTTCTCCAGCAGAGAGGAAAAAAACAAACCTGTCTATGGCTGTCTTAATTTTATTATTATTAAATTATGCTATCCGAATGAATATTGAAGTGCAACTAACTTGCTCTAAGGTGCATTTACTGACCGAAACATCAACCATGAAGCTGATCAGCAGTTGAGTGCCTCAGATGAGAAACAGGCCAAACTTATTTTTGGAAAGCAAAAGCAGTTCCAAATCTGTTGATGCACTGGGTGTACCTGTTGTTTTTCACTTGAATGATAAATAGAGATGCACTGACAGTAGTGCAGTACCCCAGACCAAAGTTATCTTGCTAATGAGTCAGTGGCAGAAAGATGAAGTGTGAAACCGGGTTTAAAATAAAAATACTGGAGTTTAGAACACAAGGTATAGATAACAGCTTCTTAGCTAACTTAACACTTCAGAGTCATAGGGGTCAGTTTGTCATCTATGGGAACTAGCAAGATATGGCCAAATCTTGTTTGTACTTCTTTTGTTAAACTTTGTCTGGTGACTGAGCCTGCCTGTTTTTAGTTTGTAAATCATCTATGGCAAGGACCTAAGGCAAATAAGGGTAATCTTGCTACATATCATCCTGCAAGCTTGTTCAGTGTCCATCACACAGTAAATATAAGATATGGAAAATAGTTATTACATTCAAATCCCAGTTCTTAGATAGTTTTCTATGTGGATGCTACCTATTTGGCTTCACTTTTGCAGTTAAAAAAGACTTAAATCTCTAGTATATGGCTTGCCTAAGATTTCTGTTAAAAAAAAAAACAAAACAAACAACAAAACAAATCCCCCAAACAAGCAGACAAAAGACAAACCCCAAGCAAGCAAGCAAGCAAAAGAAAAAAAAAAACCCCAACACCAAAAAGAACCCTAACTCAACTCTTAATGAGGCTAGCTATTGTGCAGATCTAAAAAGAAAGGAAAGAAGTAGTAACACCATCTGCAGGCTCACTGCCTCATTCTTGTAGGGTCTCACTGAGTGATGCAATCCAGGGCATTCAGTTATTTGTCCCATTAATGCTATTAAGGAGATGAATTGCCCTAAGTTTTTTTCTGTTTGATACACATTAGTGATCCTGCAACTTTTTTTCTCTCACTTGGTAGATTGTTTCCTTAGGAGAGGGGTCTATGAGGCAGTGAAGGAAAAGACAGAAACACTTGCCAGTCATAGATGTTACAGTTAATATAAGACAGTTGGACAATGCAAGTGTTGGGGGCAGATACAGGCCTAATTTGAATGGGAAAAGACCTATGTGACCATTGATTGAGTAGAGAAGCTGTGGAGCTCCATAACTGCAAGAAAATATATGTGTATAGCCATATGCAAGCATTCTGATGAGAATGCATGCCATATATGCAATATTGGAGGAAGGATTTAAATCTTTATTTGTCTTATCTTCTATAACAATTTTCATACCCCTATAAAGCAATTTTTACTCCTTTATTTCCATCCATATCAACCTAGATTAGTGCCTAAATCATTCTCCTTGGGTGCTTCTAGGTCAGTTCCTCTCATCTGTAGACTTCAACAAGACTGTGTGCTGCCTCCCATGTGGTAGCTTTGCCTGAGTTTTAATTATCCTAGGTGAAGAGGAACATTCTTTATCCATAAGTGTGTGCATACTAGGGCAGTGTTAATAATTCTCACTCTTCTGTAAAATCAAACTGAAACTAATGGAAGAAATATCGGCCTAAGAGTGATGCATTTTGAGGAAAGAATGATAGACTGAAGGAAGCAGACTGAGTTGGGAAAGTATAGCTGCTTTTCATCTGCTAATTACCTGTTCTGTACTTTTTCCAGCTGTAGCAAAACTTCCTGGGTTTTTGTGTTTATTCAACTGCTGTAGTAATTATATTAATTTTTGTGTTTATTCAACTGCTGTAGTATATTAAGTAGTATTAAGTAACTATTAGTAATTAAATTAAAACTATTTGTATAGGGTTCCATAGCATGTATCTATATGTGATTTTCACAAAGTTATCAGCACCCAGAAACTGTCTCTAATGTATTATGCCATGATGAGGAGATATTCTGCAATTGACTGTAGCTTTATTATGGCAAGGAAGTTACTTCATCCTTTCTAATAACACTTATGAGCTAAGTGTCTGAGACCAGAAAATCTTCTTTTAAAACAGCTACATTAGATTGGACACTTGGATTATTATGCAATTTTACTTGGACCATTATGCAATTTTTTTCTCCTGAAGTTTACTTGTTACTAAGTCTTGATAAGAAATAAGGCCTTGTTCTGGAAATAATTTTTCTAGCAAAATCTGATGGTTAATTATATTCTAGTCCCTTCAGACTTCTAAGTCTCTGCTAAGGAAGAGTTAAACATTGCATGAAAAAAGCAGGAAACCAGCTGCTGAAATGTATTATTACTTCAGAAGTGGTTCAGGATCTAACTGCTGTTTCCGCTGCACATGCTGCACAATAACAACTTCAAGTGGACAGAGACAGGCTGCCAGCACTGTACCTCCCCAAGGCCAGAGGGAGCACTTATTTTCACCAGTAATTTGAAGTAGTAAGCTGAGAAAACAGGCATTTATTATGCTACAACTTTTGTCCAAGCACATTGCAACATCATCCTGACCTGCCTTATGAGAACTGTAACACTATACTACTGCAGATCTACATTAGTTCAATGCACAACTTAGAAGAAAATAAGTCAGTTCTTCTAAAGAATGTACATTCTATTAGTAGTAGTATAGTATAAAAAACTGTAACAACTGACAGCACAATTTCTTAAGTCATATATAGTGCATATGATTAACTTCATTATGGACAGAAAAGACAATTGTAAAACAGAACACTTTTACAAGACTAATGCATTAACCCCAGATGTAGAGTGGACTTTTCTGTTGAAAACTCTTTAACATTTTTGCTAATTAGTCTCAGGACAATCAGCTGAATAATGAATTCCTGATGAAATACCTAATGAAGTAGACCAGTACAAACACTTTCAGAATTCTCCTTTCTGAGAAGTTTTGAAATATTTTTGCTGCTAGCTTTTAAGTCAAAATACTAAAAGAACTCATACCAGGAGATGCCAGTTATAAAACATAGTTCAATAGATTTTAAAGATAAACATGGATACACTTTCCTGGCCTTTCCATCTGTTGAGAAACGTCTCACAAAGTTGATGAAGAACTCATCAGCACAATTGGATTTCTGTTCTTAAACGTAAAGAAAATGCTTTGGCATTCAGTTTGAGGTAGTGGAAGGAGGTGTTTACTCTTTCTGCAGCAACCTGATTATATTACTTCAATAGTCAAACTGCCTTTTTCAAACTTTTATTGTGATGTATTTAAATCGTAATACTTAAAGCTACTGTGTAAGAAACTACCACGTGAAAGAATCTTGTTCAGTGCCCGCTGCTAAGCAATTCTGGTCTGACTGCTGTGGGTGTGCATTAAACATATCTATTATGTGCAGAAATTATCCACATAGCAGCAGTAGCTAGACACAACTTTCAGGCATTCATTTTCATTTGCATATGCTACATGAATGGAGAAATGTCTTTAGTTACAGTACACTGGAAATAAAATTAAGCAGGGACAAAGTATTTCACTGCCTCTACAGGATGGTCAGCTGCAAGTGAAAAACATCTAATGAACAAAAATATCTGTCATTATTGTCCTAGAAGACTCTAAAAGGCAACAGCCAGTCTTCATGACACTTACCCAGATTATGCTTATTCAGCAAGTTCATGTTGTTTGCTGTAATTATTGTAAAACATTTGACCAGGGTCATGAAACCAGACAATGTCAATTAGTGCTCTGCATGCAATTCAAGTGGATTAAGCCCCAAGGTGGAATGCTGGAGAGATTTCAGGGATGCATTATTGTATTACAGAGCTGTGAACTATATAAACCAAACAGCAATTTCAGCGTATGAGATTTCTCACCAGACTAAATTACCTCTAGCTCCTACAGTAAACTGCACAGAACTTTATATAAAGAAAAAAAGGCAGGAAAAATAGCAAACAAATGTAAATAGCAAAAATATAAGTAGATATGCATAGGTGTGTCAGTTTGTATAATTATATGCTTATACACATAAAAATTCAGCAGCAGAAGATACAAATTTCCCTTTCAATTCAGCCAGCTGGCAATGCTTTTGCTTATTGTGAGAGGGGCTAATGGACAGAATACACAAGCTAAAACAGTATTGAAGCATTAAACAGTAGCATCCAAGTGTTCATATAAGCAGATGTTCTCAACTCTTCTTATAGTTAAAGCTGATTGTTTAGTTCATTAGATTTGACTGCTACTAGGACTTGAGACTGTCTTTCTAGAAAAGGAAAATTGAGCTCCTTCTCACATCAGGAAAGTCATGAAAGCGTCAGGTGAGTACTTCCAAGTGCAACCTAGAGATATTTCATCTTTCTCCAATTTCTCAAATGCTTTTGCCATGGCTGCTTTTAAAGTACTGCTGAAGGAACAGTCTGGCTACGGGTGCAGCCTCTACCATGGTTCAGAGCTGTTGCACAACAAATCAAGAAGCACCTTATAGAAATATTTTAGCATCTGCATTGCTACCACCATAAGGATCATGAGCATTTTATACTTTTATAATAAGCTTCATAACCCCATTGTGGAATATGCATATTCTGACATATCTTTTTCTGACAGATCCATTGAAGATGATTTTTTAATCAAACTGAACAGTGAGGCATTGACAAAGTCAACAGGCATTCCTTTAAAGAAAGAAAAGGTTGGACAATATAATATTGTAAACTGAAAATATAATTCTGTGGGTTTTGCAAGAAATGAAGTGTGACTGAACATCTCTACTTACGTGTCTGTATATATGCTTCCCCAGTTTCAGCAGTTTTGCTAGAGAAAGCAGTTGCAACCACCTTACAGCTGCATGGAAAGACAAGTAAACATGCTCACATGAAAAGGTATAATATATGAAGTGTGAATAACTTTTAGAATGCCTTGGGTTCTCTCCACTCCCACTCATCTCACCTATGTGCTTCATCTCCCATCAACATTGACTCAGAAAAATTTATCTTCCCCCAACACAGATGTTATAACACTTTAAGTTTTACATAAGAAAAACATTTCTCCAATTTATAAAAGAACCCACCCTGATAAGATAACTATCTAGTCATCCACAGCTGTAAATCATTATTGATAACATATTACAAGTTAGATTTCATATAAAGACCTTGTATGTCCTTGGGCAGGTATTTCATGCCAAAACCTACAACAGAAAGCGATAGCCAAAGTACAGCCTCCATAGGAGGGCACACCATATGTTTCTCTAACTAATTTAAGATACTGCTTAACAGAATGATTGTTGTCTTAGGATACTTTGGAAAAAAAAGTCCTTCAGGAAAATCAGAAGAATGTTTATTTAATGGCTGTGTGCAGCAGAAATATTTATGGTTTATTTCCATGCTATTTTTTTGTTATTTCCAGTGTGAATAAGCAGACAACCATAAAACAGAGGAATTCTCCTTACATACAAAAAGTATATAAGGGTGAAAACCAGAATACAATGGAAAGATGTGAGGCTGTGACTTATTACTCTTCCATTCAGCTATTCTGTTTAACCGTACAACTTTTAAAGCTATAAATAAATATTTCTCTGTTGTTGTTATTTGTTTGGGGGCTTTTATAATCTTTGGTAAATTAGAGATTTAATTACCTCACAGCCTCATTTTAGATGTGGAATAACATTTCTCCTGCAGAAACTTTCACATAAATTCCCATTACTTTTATCCTCCTTTTTTGATTTATGTTAAAACATGCACATAGTTCTTCTCTCTTCAGCAAAATAATTTTCTTAGAAACTCTTCTCAGACCTAAAATAAAAGAAAGACTCCCATTTCTGCCCATCATTTTTACACACAATTATTTATTATCTCCTCTCTGTGCAGTAAGGGCAGAACCAGGTGGGTTTAAAATAGGCCAAAGTTAGGTTTTGAACTCCTTTAAATGATGGAACTTGCTTTAGGAAAATGTAAGATTTTGCAAGTATTGTGGCTACTGCTACCTGATTCTGATAAATGTTTTCCCCTTTCATTGCACTGTTGTTCTGTACTTGAAAGTCATGGATAACTGAGATTTTTATTTTAAAATATTAATAAATCTAAAAAAATCATTCAGGCATGATTGAAGTTTTTGCAACTTTTCTATCCTGTGCACTTTTCAAGCTGGATCACTAAATTATCATGCAAAGTACAGTAACCCAAAGAAACAGATCATAGTCACATATTTTACTGTATTGGATTATTATGAATGCCAAATGTAAAAAACTTAACCAAGAACAACACTTCTTTTTATAGCTTCCCCCTTTCTCCTTTTTCTCAATATGCCAAGAACAACACTTCTTTTTATAGCTTCTCCCTTTCTCCCTTTTCTCAATATGTCTAAATCTATTTCTGGCAGCTCTAATGAGTCCTCAGATTCTTTATGCAATCAAGCCAAGGAGTTGCGATCTAATACATTCTGGACTTAGAGATGTTCCTCCCTTTGGAAGAGCAGAAGGCCTTAAATGAGATTAAGTATCTGAAGCTGTTATAAGGGGAAAAAGTGTTCAAAGTAAAGAAACTGTGGCAAGAAAGCTGCCTAGAAGAGGGAGATAAACTATGTAGTGAGCTTCATCTTGCACTCATGCAGGCAAGGTGGAGAGTAAATGCAAGTTATAGTACAGGAGTATACATTTTCTCAACTTGTCACATCATTTGGAGTTTCCATAAGAAGTATGCCTAGAAGAAGAATTGTGTAATGAAACCCCCAGCCGGGTGGCTGAAGTTTAATTTTGGAGTCTCACCACAATTCTGAATTTTATGGGTAACTGCCACAGATATTTTGAGATATTTGGGACTGAATCTAAACATTGTCTAAAGTGTAGTAAGCAACCACAGCCTTCTCTGAGAGGTATAAAAATTGCCTGGGAGAGATTCAAGGATTTCATTTATCTTATCGAAAGGAAGACTAAGATGTGATTGTATTGTATTCTATAACTGTCTCATTGATACTTATTTATTAAATATTAGATACTAAAGGGATCTGTATTCTAGAAAAGAAAAACCTAGAAGGAGTGAGTGGTTTGAAAATAAGCTAGATGAATGCAAGGCCCTGTAGGATTGAAAAGTGAAGAGAGATTTTAAACAATTTATTCTATCTGTGATTGAATCTCCTCTTGATTTGGCTGCTGGGTTTTATGCCTTTTTTTTTTTTCAAAAGGGACAAATAAACAAAATCCAGAATGATACTTGCAGCTTGCAGAGGATTAGGCCCTTGTGTCAGTAGTGCTGAGACCGAAAAGCTGCATAAGTGAGTACAAGTAAAGTAGTAAATTATGGAAGTTGGCAAATATCTGAGTAGTTATAAAATAAACTCAATAGGAATAGTTCAGGGGATGCTAGATTAGGACTGCAATTGAAAAACTGTTTAAATGACCAGGAAGTTGTATAAAAAAATGGATTGCATGTCAGAGAAATAGCATTTTGTGATAGAAATTGGATAATAGGAGTCTGAATTTACAAGGGTAAAGAGAATTGGAAAGACTCCCAGGACAGAAAAAGCCTCTTCTAAATTGTTCCAGGACAACTTCTTTTAATCCATGTATGAGTTTCTAACCTATCACACTTCAAGAAAGATGACAAAAAAGAAAGTCAGGCTATCTTTTTGGCATGTAATATGTATTTTATTTTTTGGTGGCTTGAGGCCATGCAAGTCAGATGGAAGATCTAAACAAAGTTGAAATCTTATGCTATTATTCATGGATATTTCTATCTTGTATTTAGATTTTGTCACTGTTTTGGTTTGGGATATTTCAAAGTACTTTTCTGGCAGGGGCAATTCTATTACTCTCTAATCATGTCTGAGCTTTTATATTCCTGTTTTATAGATAGAGGAATCAAGATTATTTAGAATAGAAGAGGCCGCCAGAAAAGCATAAGCTTTTGCACATGCACTTATGTGTGCTGAAATGGCTATAGATGTGAACACATAATATAACAAGATTAATTCAAGTACGTTTTGTGATAAAACTTCCTTTATATTACAGGGAGATGTCCCACATGTATGACAATCAAGCTTCAAATTTCTTTATTAGCTAGCATCAAAGCATACATTCAAGCCTTTAGCTAACACTTTCAATTTCTGCTTTTGGATCTTGATTTCAAACACTCTTAATTTCTATTTTTCTGTCACTACCTATAAAGGAAATTTCCATTTATTTTAGTAAGCCAACTGAATCTAAATCAAGGTTTTTAAAGTTCATGGTAAACACCAGCTCCAGGTTCATGCTTTGTTTCCGGTTCTGAGTACATATTAAATTGGGTACATGTTGTCCTGTGGGTCTGTATTGCTCCTGAAGACAATTCTCATGTACTCTCAAGGGAGATGTAGGATACTCTTGCAGTGTGGATAGCTGAGGAATTAGAATTGCCAAGGCATCTTGCAATGCATGTGTCCCATAATACAAATTTACCTGTTGTCGAGTATGTATATAGATCTTTATTGGTTTATAATTCTGTTTATATTCATAAACTGAAGAGAAATCAGAAGTGTTTATTTCAAGTACACTTTTAAGAGAAGGGAGGGTGGAGTGAAAAGTTGAGTCTCTGGTTTTGATTTGTGGTCCTAGAATTTATTATGCAATTTACAGTAAAGCTGGTGGATACAACTGGATCCAGTCTTTGGACCGCCATAGTGAAGTACCAAACCTAGTGTAAAATACATAAACCTCCAAGCTAAGGAATCTCAGCCCTTCTGTGGTCTCCTCTAAATCATGCATTCCTGTCTGCACAATGCCAAGGATCTTGGAAAAGATGACTTTGAAAAATCCACTACAAGTTCCAAGTATTTTCCCCACTGAAAACAAAGTTGTAATTGGAGTCACTGGGGTTACGTAAGGGGTGATTTCAGCCTGTTCTCATATAGATAAGCATTTTTGCACCTTGTATGACCTTGACTTTCTGACAGCTGAACAGATATTGCAGTAAGTTTCTGTTCATTTGAAACAATTACGTACAGATGTTTTCAAAGGATAAGAAAGCTGATCAGAAGGCACTTGAAATCCAGGAAAAGATAAATATAAGATATGAAATAAACAAGTGCAACTGACACTGCTTGGACCTTTAATTGATGTACTGTGCTGACAGCAGAGCTGAACATTTAAATGCTTTCCTCAAGATTGTGGAAACTTTAACCCTAGGAAGCTTAGCCATGGGAATTGCTGCACAGGTTTTCTCATAGTAATTTTTGTTTCAAAACAATATTGAAAATGAGTGGAGTAATTCAAAATAAATACAATCCAGCCATGAGCTTTGCCTAGATTTTGATCTGAACCTTTCTTAAAGTTCAAGCAAACTGAGATAGTCTTTATAAAAGCTTTTGTCATTTCTGGTCTCTGAAGGAAATGAGATCATGGTTGTTTCCTTCTCTTCCTCTCTATCTCTCTGTCAATTCCCAGCTCTATGGGACAATCTATTGGCCAAAGGGACTGCTTTTCCAGGGAGAGGGGTGCTTCAACTATTTATTTCTCAGAAAATATTGTAAAAATAAGACAGACCACCTTGATTTCTTTTGTGATTAGCTCAATCTTAATGAAACACAGAGTTTAAACTGGGAAACATCACCTAGAGTATTGGTGGAAGTATGGACGAAACATCAAGTGGAGCTTGTGCTATATCAGGTGCCAATACAATACAAATGCAAGACACCAAACTTCAATGATTCTGCTGCTTATGATAGTATTTGTTATATTTCTGCTTACTACACAGGTAGAAAATTCCCTTCAATGACTTTGTATTCGTTTTACCTTAAACTTCTTGTCTACTATTGGGAAAGTGAAATGAAATTCTGCTGCTGTAGTCTTACGTCTCTATGAATTCCTTTTTGTATCCTAGTCCTCAAAGTTTGCCTCAGAATTTTTTGAGCTATCCCTTGCACTTTCTGAGAGCATATTTAATAAATATACTAACCATGAAAATTCTAGATGTACACTGCAGTTTCAAACATCTCATTGATTTCTCTGTGGTGTCAACAACTGGAAGCATACCTTTTGAAACAGTTCATCCTTTCTTCAGCATTCAGTTTTCTTCAATCTTTATTTCAGACTGAAATGTTTCAGGACATGTCCATCCTCTTTTTATAAATTCTCAGGCCTGCAAGGCTCTCAGTAAATAGCACATATTAATATTAAACACAAATATACAAGAAGGACTGTAAGTTTGATGCATGAGATATTTGTTAAATTTTAATGACCAAAATTTGTTTCTTTACAAGGCTATTTGTCTTCAAGCTGTAATATATGAAACTATACACATTATGGCTTCAATAAAAATAATATTGTGTGCATATCTATAATGCATATAAAGATATACTTTCTTTAGGAAAATGGAATTTATTTAAGTTTACAGAAATCCCATGTGTCAAGTAAGTTTCAAAATTAACAGTACAAACAAACAGCTGCAAAGCTAGACCTCTGTCTACTGAAAGGAAAAGAACAGAAAAACATCTTGATCTGTAGGCTGAGTTCTCTGTAAATAAAATGACACTTTTTTCTTCTTTTTTTCTTTTGCAATGTCTAGCACTAGGGAAACTACAGCTAGTGTAGTGATGGCATGATATTATTTCTTTCTGTCCTTTTTTTTTTTTTTTTGAGGGGGGAGGAGGAGATAGAAGTGGACAGAAGGAGTGGATGTTTATAAATTCTATATTCTGTCATTCCCGTCTCCATCAGATCTTCAAAAACTCCAACAGAGACCAGTCAGCCAGCCAGCAGCAACACTGTCAAAGTTAGATTGAGCACAGTATTATACAAATAAACAAATCCCCAGACTAGTCTTCTCAAAAAAATAATTCTCTGTCCTGTTGTGCAGATAACACAGCTGTCCAAAAGATACACCATTTTGCATTTCTACAAAATCATCCAACAAAAATGCTGCAAAGTATTTTTCAAACAACACGATTAAACTAATTCTATGTCACAAAAGCCTTTCCTAGGGAAACTGAGGCAAGAGGACATGACCAAAGTTTCTCAATATTCATCCTTTTGTCTCATGTAAGGGAAATAGAGGTTCTTTCTGTTTATTCATTTTATTGTGTGGTTTTTTTGCTGTCTGCTCTCATAATCTATTCTTTAAGTCCGGTGGTATTCAGAGTTGAAATTTTACCAGTTCTTCCTATATCTTACATTTTCACAGAAGCAGCTCCACTGGATTCCTCTTCCCATTCTAGTTGGCAGATTATTGTCGTTAGGTTATATGAAAGCTTAGATCTTATGCATTTATAGTTTTTCTCCTTCTTTAAAATTACATTAAAGTAAATCCTATCCTAATATTTGGAAATATTAGATGTTTATCTATATTACTCTGCATATGATAACTGTGTGGTTAATTTTGTATGGCATTCAAACATATGGGTGTACTTGAACAAAAGAACGAAGTTTTTATATAAGAAGGAATGATGAAAATAATTGAGACCGAAAGTATTAATATAGGACAGGAAACTTTGAGTTAAAAAGGATGCTTCAGACATTTAACTGCCTGTCCATCACTAATTATAGGCATTGTGATCATGAAATGAAAGTACTTAATTGCATCTATTGTTTTAGGCCAGTTAGCTTTAAGAAAAAAAACTATAAAAACAATTACAATTTCCTTGTCACGAGGCTTATTTCCTTATCCATTGTCTATAACTAGCCAGGAAACCACTTGGCATTAGTCACTGAGAAGGCCATAGGTAATTGTGCCAGCTTTATCACTTCCTGAGCTAATGCTTGGAGGAAGTGGACATGAAAACAATGAAATTTTCAGTTAGGGTTCATTTACCATTTAAAAATGAAAGACTTATAAGAGTTTAACTCTTTACTGCCACCTCAGTCTTGAAATCCACTTTTAGATGGGGAAATTGGCAACCAGAGATATTGACCTGCACTAATTGTTTAGATCATTGTATACAAACTAACTGCTCCTGAGTACCAACTTTTGCAACTTCTCTTTTATTCCCAACTACATATTCTAATATATTAGTAAAATTTTCATCACTAACTCTATGACAAATTAGACAGACTGTCAGATTACATCTTCATATATATTCCAAATATAATTAAATATCCTTACTCATAAATAATAGATTTCAATTGAATGAAAAAATGAAAACCTACTCTGATCTTTCCAAGATTTCAATATATCTGAACTATAGATTCAGGCAAATTTTTTATTTTCAACAACATTTGAAAATGAACATAAGTGATGAAGATATCTGACTGAATCTGGAATTTCAAATAAGTAATTCTCTTTTAGAAGAAAAACAGTTACTACTTTTGCTCTTTCTAGCTGAAAATTCCAGGTCTCTATTTATTTTTTGCTCTAATTCGGTTTTACACTCCTGAGTGAAAGGCTCATTCATTCATTATGGACTCACTCACTGAAAATGATTCTTTGTTTTATCCATGTTTTATTTTACACTCAAAATGTACATATGTGCATGTTTATATTTTGACCAATTTGTTGTCCTGACAGGAAAATAGAAACTTTCTGAAGCAGTTGCTTTGCAGATTCAGATGAAAGACCCAATCTAATAAATGCATCAGGAAATATGTGCTGGCAATTATGAATCAGAATTTATATGCAGTGCAAAATGTATTGTATTTGCTTTATTTCTATAGGTATAAATAAATCTAGTGCTAAGTAACACCCACATGATTTCTTGAATAAACATTTGAAATGTGAAGTTACACATTTGAAATTCATTAGAAAGTAGGAGAATTTGTGTTCTAATATGTTCTTTTTTTGTGGTCTAACTTTACCTCAATGTAAAATGTATTTTTATTTATCACTGCCGATAATTAGCTATTTTACTTCATCAGTCTTGTTTCTACAAATGTTTGTTTTCCTTGTGTATGTTCTTTTGCAAGATTATGTTCTATTTCAGAGACATTGCCACATCTCTGACGTTTGAGTTAAGGTTGTATCAGTTCTAGACATTAACAACATGAATTTACAAGACACATGAATAACCAGAATGTAAGACATCTTGCTATTATTAGAGCAATAAAAAAAACTCCACATCTGTTCCTTTCAAACTAGCTAACTGCAATTTCAGTCCAATTTTTGCATAAATGTACTGAACATTCCCTAAAGTTTTGAGTCACGGGTATGAACACAGTTTCTCAAAGCAAAAATCTTCAAAAAAGACCTGCAGGCTTGCATAACAGGCACAGTGCATCTCATGACCAGTCTGTCTTAACTCCAGCTAGAATGTAAGACAATGAATAACCAGGTGTATTACTCAGCATGTAATAATTAAAATTTTTTTAAAAGGCAGAGAAATATTAGAATTCTCATGCTTAGCATTTCACATGGCATTGAATGTTCCACGTCAGCTATCTTATTAGCTCTTGTGCAAGTGTCTAATATCCCTCATTGAACAAAACAATAAATCTACATAATTCTATTATTTTCCAACAGGCTAAAAGTGCCCCAGATAGGCTTGTCTTCTCCTGACTCATGCTTTATAGAGTTACTATAGGCTTCCTACACACTAAGGACCTGCAAATACTGTAGTTAAATTCACACTTTGAAAACGCTCAGCTTTCTGAAACCAGATCTTATACTTGGTCCCCAATAAGACATTTTCAATTCTTTCTTGTTCCTAAGTAAGATGTTTTCAATTCCTTCTTGTTCACAAAGTTACATAGTCTCTTCCATTGAGTCAGATGAACAATTTGAACACTGATTAGCATTGAGCAAGCAGAAGAAACATAATGCCTTTGTTTCGTTGATTTTTTTAATAAAGCAGAAGAAACATAATGCCTTTGTTTCTGTTGATTTTTTTAATAATTTTAATCCCTCTGAAAATGCTTTTCAATTTCCATAATTCCATTCTAGAGAAACTGTGCAGTAATGAAAACTGAGGTCTATAAAAGAGTTCTAGGATAAGGGACTAAAGCAAACCCCAGAGATTTTTCATTTGAATCCTGAAAAAATAGACTCTCTTCCATTGAGTCAGATGAACAATTTGAACACTGATTAGCATTGAGCAAGCAGAAGAAACATAATGCCTTTGTTTCTGTTGATTTTTTTAATAATTTTAATCCCTCTGAAAATGCTTTTCAATTTCCATAATTCCATTCTAGAGAAACTGTGCAGTAATGAAAACTGAGGTCTATAAAAGAGTTCTAGGATAAGGGACTAAAGCAAACCCATTTTATTTTTCATTTGAATCCTGAAAAAATAGACTTCTAGCTGGAGTTAAGACAGACTGGTCATGAGATGCACTGTGCCTGATGCAAGCCTGCAGGTCTTTTTTGAAGGTTTTTTCCTTTGAGAAACTATCTATGTTCATACATGTGGCTCAAAAGTTTAAGGAATGTTCAGTATATTTATGCAAAATTAGATTGAAATTGCAGTTAGCTAGTTTGAAAGGAACAGATGTGGAGGTTTTTTATAGCTCTAATAATTACATTTTATTACAGAGCATATGCACAATTGATCTATACTAGTATCTTAAGCTCTTTCTTCTCTCATTTTCTGTTTTACATTTGTAATAGTTACACAAACTAATTCATTCAAAAGCAAGACACGCTTATTGCTGACTTCTGTTGTTAGTACAGCCTTAGGCTCCAGAGGGGATTTACAAATTTACAAATGGTAAAAATCTGTGAGTCACTTTTGTCAATACTCCCCTTTAATTAATAAAAGTGGATAAAATGCTGTTTGTTTCCTTTTCAAAATTATCTAGAAGCAGAAAATTGGATTAAGGATGAAAGATGATGGAGTCACTATGGTGATGAAGGAGTTGCTGATACTGGAAAAATCACACAGATCATCATTCTTCTATTCCACGAAGGCAGTGTGGAGGGGGGAACAGAGGAGAGAAGGATACTGTGTCTTTCAGTTCTTCCTAATAATCTTCTTGACCCAAAACTCCACCTTCTCATATTTCAGGTCAAGGCCCCTAATTAGCTGTTAAGCATGCTGTGTCGGCTTTCCAAATTTGGTTGGAAGGATGAGACTAAGGCTGGGAAATAAAAAGTGACCTTTTGAATTTGGTGTAAGGTGAGAGTCAAGTGCACTAAGTCTTTATACTGCAAGCTGCTTCAACTCCAGACAAAAGCAAATTATTATTATTATTGAAGTTAAAGCAAACATATATTAATATACATTCTATACAAGATGCTTTGAGAAGCAAATCTGATCCTTTGCTTTCTGTGAGTAGGAGCGTAGCCCATGGTAATCTCACAAATATTGTGCAGAGGTTCTCTGTAGAGGAAAATGTTTTATAGAGTGAGAAACGGAAGAAGAGAATATGGTTTGTGATAATTACCACCATTCTCAGGCTGTTCATAAATGCATACTTAAACATTTATACAAGGAGATAAGTTTTGAAAATACAGCAGTATAAAATAGTCTTCCAGATGCATTAAAGAAAATCATAAAGGAAAACAACTGCTCCTTGATAAGCTGACTGAAATAATTTCAGTTCAACACCGGAGAACGAAAACTGAAAGCAAATGTTGCAGCCATAGGGGTTCTGCCAAAGTAAAGCTGCCACATACATTAAAAGTAAGCTTCAATATAAGGGAAAGTAATTTTCCATACTTGTGTAAAATTATGGCTTAGTCTTTTATTGCAAGGAATTTCTGAATTGAAGGTGCAGAGGAAAGTCTTCCAGGTTAATGTTGCAGGCTGTCTACTGGTGCTCAGATTACATGTTGCTGACCATATTTATTTGATGTGATTCGCTCAAACTAAAAGATAGAGTGTGGCTGAACTTTGAAATGATGAAACACAAACAAAAGGTAGGGCTTTATATCCACTTACATTTTTTTCTGCAAGACTTGAAATCACTGAAATGCTTTAAAAAGGGTCCAAAATATTTTTGTCATGCACATTAAAGTTTATGAAAAGACATTGAAGTGAATACACTGAACATGACAAGCTCATAGATCTGCATGACCCTCTTCATATTAATCTGCTCTTCTTTCTCAGCTCTCAGCCTCAGGCACAAGCCTTAGGAAGAAACTTCAGTATTTCAGCATCACGTTACAATATGGACAGTGATACTATTGTAGCCACCATAATCTTGCAACCATAATCTTGTACTTCCATTGGTATGTTATAACCAACTAACACTTGCACACTTCAACAGCTGAAAGCACTGAGCAACCCAATCCTCTTGCTTCCTCCCAAGTAAGACTTCTCAGTTCTTTTTTTTCTGTTCTTTTCCTTTCTGTACAAATTTCTGTCTTTGTATTCTTGTTTCTGTGGCTGTCTAACCATCACCAGTCATATTTCCAAGCTACTGAAACTGGTGTGTATGTGTACACTTTGCACTGGCCAGAGTTCTGAAAGGTTTCATAATTCAAATGGAACTTAATAATTGCATTTATGGATGAACATTTTCATAAACTCCAAGCAATTAAAAATAGTTAAGTCACCTGACAATTCTGGATTTTTTTTCCTTAATAGCTATCTTGGGGATACATACAATAAATGATAGAATAAGCTTACGTAAACTAGTTTGAAAAAATTGTTTATAAAAATCGCACACAAAGGCCGCAGTCCTTGTAGAGGAACTTAAAGGTATTTGTTGTTCCATTAAACTTCATTGCATTTAGATGAAATAAAAAGCAGATACACCTTGGGTTCAAATATTTGACACATTCCAACTGATCACATGCTTCTTAATTTCTCACATCCTTCCCTTCTACTCCCACCTCAATTCTCATTTTTATAAGAAGCTAATTAGGATGATCACAAGAGGGAATGGCATGAATTTCCAAAGTGATCTTTTTTCCTTTTTCTTTTATGAGAAGCTTCACCTTTCTATCAGATCAATTAGTTAATTGGCCATCACTCCCCTAACATGTCTCACTTACTAAAGAACCCTCACCTTAAATAAACAGTTGCAGTCCTTCATTTTAGTTTGAAGGCTGGAAGGTCATTATAATTGGCATCTAATTCTGTTTCTTTGAGCACTCTCTTATCTGGGGATCAAACTGTATGTAATGCAATCTTCTTCCACATGAACAAGAATGTTATCAAAATAAACCTGCCCTGCTGTCCCTCTCTTTCTCCACTTTCCCTGACAAAATGCTAACTGAAATAGTATATTGTTTTTAAAAAAATAGGGAGGGGAGAGGGAAACACTCAATTAGGTTTAACAAGATTGAAAGGGAATTTTATATGAATATGATATTTTAACTTCAGTGTTGTTATCGAATTCTGCATTCAATTACACTGCAGCTTTGCTATTAATAATCCCATATATAAATATACAGTATCATACTAGCAGTGATGTATAAAGGTGGCTGAAAAGAGGTCACACAGTTTAAAAAACCCAGATATGATATACCTGAGAGATATAACTGAGGGCCTTTTAGAACTATCCTCTCATCTACTTTTATATGCTATTTCAGATACATTTTGATTTACGCCACTCTTTTAGTGTCCTATTTCTTAGTCACTCAAGGCTTCCAGTAACGAAGTCATCTAAAAGAAAATAAGGGCCAAATTGTTAAATATTCAATGGTGTTATGTTGGAGTATTAGTGTAACTGTGATATATATACTTTATTTACTTAGAGTCAGTACACATTTTCACATACATGGTTATATGTATTTTCCTTTTCTGTGTTCATGCTATCAGGTCTGCTGTGCAGGACTACTCAATAAGTTGTGAAAACAGCATTTTTGTAAATGTGAACAAGGCAAATACATGACATTATTGTGAAACACAAGCATTGCACAGGAGAGTGCCTTTCCGTTCCACAACAATGGGATAGCTGCCAGATGCCTCTTGTGTCTGGAATCGACCTTTGAGACTGAAAGATAATAGATACCTTAAGAACAGCTGTTCTGGGGGGAAAACCAGCTACTACAAAAAGGATCTTAAAACTGTGACAAACTTTACAAATGAATTCTGCTTACCGTAGTGGTCTGCTTTAAAATTACTATCAAGATTTACACCTCAGAGTAAGCAGTTTATTAAATACAATTTCCAATGCTCAAGTGGGCACTCAGTCCCATGCTCTTTGTTAATAGTAATGATTGAAAATATACTTCCAGGAATCTTTTCACTCATCACTGAAACAGAACTGTGTCCAAAATCAAATGTGGCAGCTGTTTAGCAGTACATGGCAACACTTTAGACATGTTTAGACAAAAGGAGTTAAAAATATTTGAAAAAAATTACACTTTGATGGGATTTATTTACAGAAAGCAATGCAGGAAGAATTGTTTCTAAATATTTAACATGATTTTCAGACATAGGCTTTGGGTCCTGAAGTATACCAGTTTTCCAGTGATTATTAATGTGATGGACTTCAATGTTTTATACACTGTTAGTAAAACTACATCCTTAACTTATCAATACCAAACAGGGAAATCATTCTGAACCAAATATATCCTATCTGTAAGGATCCCTCCAAAGGCATTACATGGGTGTTTTCCACCGTATTCATTATATAAGGTTTGTCATTGCAATCAACTGCTGTTTTGCAGAAGTCTTGTAGTGGTCTGCAGCTATATCAGCACTCATATTTGTGGATATCACATACTGTCTTTGGAATGCCAAAAAGTATGTACTTAAGAAGGAATTGGAGCACACTGTTGTTTGTTCTTGTATTTGTGGTTCTTTCTCCCAAGAAGGGAGAAAAAAAACAAAGTAACTGAATTTTATGCTTTAGAGTGTAAAAGAACCTGTATTGAGGATCAGGAAGGAACATTGTTGATATTTTGGAACTGAAGTAGACAGTGTTTGCAGGGGAAGGATGTCTGTTGTGGGCTAATGATACCTTTAATTGGATATAGCTAGATCTAGATTTGTTTAGTAATTCAATATGTTTATTTAATTACCCATAAAGTATACAGAGTGTTAAGATATCTATACTGTATTTCAAGAGAGACTGCAGGAGAATAAAAATGCATTTAAGGAAGTAAGCCTAAGCCAGTGAAGACTTTAATATAATCAAGAAATGAGAAGTAGAAACCCTGGAGAAAGAAAAGCCATGAGAAAAGCATGAGAAAACCTCAACATAACTCTGTCCTCTTCATGTTTAGTCATGTATGTCTTATTTATTTTTGACAAAGCGAGAATGTGAGAACAAAGTCAAGACCAGTGTCAACGTACAATTTTGACATAACCACAAGTATATGGTAACTGAATATTTCTGAAGTGGAATCAGACGATAACAAGTATTTTTTATTAAGATTTTAAGCACTCCAATTGTGTCATGATATATGATATGATGCACCAGCAGCTAAAGAAAAGCGTTAAGGAGGAGGTGGAACACAAAGCAAAACATGGTTCTAGTTATTTATATGACAAGTAATAGTCAGTCTTGGCTAATCTTTTTCCTAAAAGCCAAAGGACACTCCTAGTGGATGCAAGCAGCTTTAGTTTGCTGATATCCTTGATAGTGTCTTGTTAAAAATGAAAGAGTTTCTAAATTGTTTCTGAAATGAGATTAAGGAAGGGTCAGATTCTGCAAGAATTAGTTATGCTGCTGAGCACTTAACAGATGTTCTGTTGTCATGTTAGCCTTAAGTACGATTTTGCATGGGTTATGCCTGGTCTATTATACTGTGCCCTAAGTAAAGCTTTTCTAAGTAACAAAGGATGATCTCTTAGGTCTAAGAATAGCTGTTTCCTATAGTAAGAAGGAAGACAGAATTGCATATTTGTTTGAAACCAAAAAAAACCCATGGAAATTTCCTTGGTGACCTTACTAGACTTTTTAACTAAAGCACATTAGAAAGCTGATCTTATTTCAAATAACGTTATGTTTTGGTATGATGCTGAGCTGAATGTTGGCACTGTGGATTTTGAATATGAATTGCTTCACTGCATTTGGATATTTTGGAATGTGTCAGTCTGGCTGAAGTCCAAATCTGCCCTACAAAGATTTTTGTTTTGTCCTATCAAACACCAGAGCTGTTTGTTGTGGGTTTTTTTGCTGTTGCAAAGCTTTTCATAACTAACAAAAATACAGTTCTCTTTTATTGTAATTGAAAACTGAGATAAAGTGACAATGCTTAAACTGTAAGTTTGATTAAACTTGGCTCTCAGTTCTGTGCCTTAACTGCAAGACTATTTTTGCCCCAATAGAGCAGTAAAATCCAGAACTGAACAGGAGAACAGAAATTTTATAAATCACCAAGTTAAATGCATAGACTTATATGATGAAGTGAAATGTAAGGATCGCTGTGTCATTTTTATTGCCAAAAACACTGATAGCAGAAAAAATAGAAGTCTTTACTGGGTTCATGCTAAATTAGATGGGTAGTTTTGGATAAATACTGCTTCTAGAAGGCATGACATTCTGAGAAAGCTAAGTTTATCATTCTTGCATTAAAACTGACTCCTAAATCTACTGATTGCAATTTCCAAAATATACGCAAGAGGGTTAGAAAGAGAACATTTTTTCTGTTCATCATGCAAATATATCAATATTGTATACTA